>NC_069501.1:1112716103-1112843603 GCF_027579735.1 Bombina bombina | reverse complement strand
ATTTATTTTTATCAGTATTTTCATACATTGTGTTATTAGATCATTTACAATCACTTTCAGAATTGGGGAACACTTTTCCTTGAGGAACCATTATCTTATAAAGTCATATCAGACACTTTCTGGATTATCAACTTCCAACTCACAGCACCTGATATTTAAACCTATTATGGCAGCGGTCCGAATATGCCCGCCCCCCCCACACACACACACATACTAATATACTTTTATTTTGGAGCCAACAGGAAATTAAGGGCTAGATTACAATTGGAGCGGTGTGTTCCCTGTAAATATAGATGTATATGCTTATGTACATATATATATATATATATATATATATATATATGTGTGTGTTAATATGTCATATACATTTAAAATGACTGCCATAACTGCACTACTTACCCTCTTCGCTGCTCTGAAGTTCTGGTGCTGTCTCTGATGGCATCAGAACGAGGCTCCTATAGGAGCCTATGGAAGCGTACTCCCATGAGCGCAATGCTTCCCAGCAATGCAAACTTGAGTTCGGATTCGCATTTCTGTGAACTTGTAATAGTTGTGCACATTAGCGTGCACTTGTATTACACAGTGAAGCACAAATATAGCTTTCATGAAAGCGATATTTAGTGCTCCACTTGTAATCTGGCCCTAAATTGGTCTTTATCTGCTTAAATTGGGACACGCTTCTAAGTATAAAAGTTTTTTTTAAATATTATCATTAAATCAAGACAAGAAAACACAAAAAATGAATACATTTTTACATCAATCTATTCAATCGGGTTGATTTCCGGCGATGTCTGTCCGCCTCCTCAGAAACACAGGGCATCAAGCTCCGTTCGGAGCTTGGTAATTCGGCCCCTAAGGGTTAACTCCCAGGCTATTGTTTTTAGCCAATGTAAGCACCTGTTGGTGTATAAATGGTCAGTGTACACCTTTTAACTGCAGCTACGACTACAGCTTTTCCAGCCGAAACGTGTCAGCAGCAGTCAGTTGAGGAGGGAGCTCCTCTCTCCATCCCCGCTGTCACTATGTGGAAGTGATTCCTGCATGGTTTTTAATGCCAAAGAAATAAAAGCTGATTTTTTTACTTTCACTTGGTGCTGTAAGTGCTCCTTTTTTCGTTTAAAGTTTGTTTTGTGAAGAAGCCGAGTGAGCACAGCTCCCTCAATTCCCCTGTTTACCATCATTACTCACAGACACCCTGCACCATCACTGTGAAGCGACCCTTTCCAGGACTCTGTGTTGGACGGATGACGGCAGCTGATGACGAGTAAGAAACCGAGAATGGGGATTTGTTTTGTCCTGAGAGCAACGGAAGGCAAGCAAGTAAGCACCCCTCCTAAGCTGTGAGTCACTTTAAGCCAAGGGCTGATCTTACAACATTCCCCCAGGACCAGTGAATACGTCAAGCGGTAAGAGTTTGGGTCTGTCGGGGAGACAAAGTGGAAGCGGTGAGGGGGGAGTTATGTCTTGATCTGTATGGTAGTTAAAGGTTCCTATTTCAAGTACTGAAGAACCGTATAGAACTGTGAACTATGAGCTTTATACAGGTGCCATATTTCTCCTTTGTGCTTAATTGAGTTTTCACGGGTTGGTTTCACGTGATTGTCTGATGAGCACTGTTGTTTAGCTCAAGATACAGGGGTATTGAACTAAGTTAATATATTTGAAACATGGATCAAGAAATGAGCGATGGTGAAATTGTGAAGTATTATTCGCTTCAATCAGCAAATGAACGTGTAGGGGATATGCTGGAACTAGAGGCTGTGTTCTCCACTGATCACACACTATTTACCTTAAGCAAATTATTTGACATCATGGAGACTTTGCTGGTAAAAGAAAATAGGTTGAAATGGGACATTTAGACTTTGCAAAAAAATATTAAATGGGGAATTAAACAAGAGGATTAAGAGTTAACAAATTTCCAAAATTTCAGGTTGAGGACACTGAGTTTATTAAGACATGGAACAATATATTATCTGATTGCTCGTTGAAACTTATGGGAATGTTGTTAGAATAGAAGTCTAAACTGTTATCAATGGTTTCTAAAGAATTTGATACTATACAACTAGAGTTGAATTCACGCAGTAAGGAAGTTCAGTACTGTGAATTCGACAAAATCTTTCAAGATTCAATGACAGAGGCTAAACATCGTATTATGGAGGTAAAACATGAAAAATACATTAGAGACCTGTCAGATTATGAGGGCAATAGAGTATATATTTGGAATAGGAAGCTAATAACTAATTATAGACAAGAAAATGATCAAAAAAAGATTTTCCCAAGGTAATAGATCAGACAGAGGTAACAGGGGTGGTCGTATGAATCCCAATAAATCCAAAAAGGTAACCTATAATGAGAGTGAAGCTGAACCTTGTGAGGAAGATGTTAACTCCGGGCATTGCTCCACCTCTGGTGATGAGAGGGAATTAAGAGCAGAGCCCAACCTATCAGTGTCAGACCAATCTGTAAGACCCAAAGTCTTTAGTAAAACAGGCACGGTATTAAAGTATCAAGCTGTACAGACACCTACAGTAAGCAGTGGGAGCAAGTTTCCAAGGGATTCAGAGATGTCTGATATTGCTCAGGTTTTTTCCAGGCCCCCAAAAGGATTCGAAGGAGGGGGGAATGAAAAACGGTTTCTGAAGGAGGTACATCTACCTCCCCGAAGGAGGAGATTGAAGACAAAGTACAATTAAATTTGGTTATTAATCTTTCTAGTTATCAATTAAGTTATCTGGAAATTAGAGTATTGAGCTTAGGCTTCAATTTTGTGCCAGCTGAAAAAAATAATCTTTTCCAGACACTTATGGATGTTAACAGGTTAATTAGAAATTTAACTCTGAAAAAGCACTTTAATAAAGATGGTGAGACAGAGGCTCCCAGTGATGGAGGGGTACAAAGCATATGGGAAGTGAATCATTTAACATTTCAAGAGAGGTGTGATGTGGAGGCTTTGGATACACTTTATATGGAGGGTACAGGTGGTGAGGAAACCCCTGAAGTGAAAATAAAAAATACAACACCAGTGTTTAAGAGTACATCCAAATTCTACCCTATACACTCCAGAGCATTTTGGAAAAGTTCCAGAAAAGGGTTGAACACAATTTAACTGTTTTAGCGTACAAAGAGAATGTGAAATCTTATGGTAATCTGAGCAAAGAGGAGAAACACAAACAGCTAGGGGCCAACAAAGATCTGGATATAAGAGCTGCAGATAAGATGGGGGGGGGGGGGGTGGCTGTCATGGATAGAGTATTCTTTGTTAATGAAGCCATTAGACAACTTATGGACCATACCCAATATGCCATCATTAAAAATAATCCAACTAATTGCTTTAAGGAAGAGTTATATCAATTAATTGATGAAAGAAGGAAGAGAGGAAGGTTTTTTGGATGTATCAGGGTACAGGTAAATGACACATATATATATATATATATATATATATATATATATATATATATATATATATATATATATATATATATATATACAGGGAGTGCAGAATTATTAGGCAAGTTGTATTTTTGAGGATTAATTTTATTATTGAACAACAACCATGTTCTCAATGAACCCAAAAAACTCATTAATATCAAAGCTGAATATTTTTTGAAGTAGTTTTTAGTTTGTTTTTAGTTTTAGCTATTTTAGGGGGATATCTGTGTGTGCAGGTGACTATTACTGTGCATAATTATTAGGCAACTTAACAAAAAACAAATATATACCCATTTCAATTATTTATTTTTACCAGTGAAACCAATATAACATCTCAACATTCACAAATATAAATTTCTGACATTCAAAAACAAACAAAAACAAATCAGTGACCAATATAGCCACCTTTCTTTGCAAGGACACTCAAAAGCCTGCCATCCATGGATTTTGTCAGTGTTTTGATCTGTTCACCATCAACATTGTGTGCAGCAGCAACCACAGCCTCCCAGACACTGTTCAGAGAGGTGTACTGTTTTCCCTCCTTGTAAATCTCACATTTGATGATGGACCACAGGTTCTCAATGGGGTTCAGATCAGGTGAACAAGGAGACCATGTCATTAGATTTTCTTCTTTTATACCCTTTCTTGCCAGCCACGCTGTGGAGTACTTGGACGCGTGTGATGGAGCATTGTCCTGCATGAAAATCATGTTTTTCTTGAAGGATGCAGACTTCTTCCTGTACCACTGCTTGAAGAAGGTGTCTTCCAGAAACTGGCAGTAGGACTGGGAGTTGAGCTTGACTCCATCCTCAACCCGAAAAGGCCCCACAAGCTCATCTTTGATGATACCAGCCCAAACCAGTACTCCACCTCCACCTTGCTGGCGTCTGAGTCGGACAGGAGCTCTCTGCCCTTTACCAATCCAGCCACAGGCCCATCCATCTGGCCCATCAAGACTCACTCTCATTTCATCAGTCCATAAAACCTTAGAAAAATCAGTCTTGAGATATTTCTTGGCCCAGTCTTGAAACATAGAACATAGATATTGACGGCAGATAAGAGCCATAGGCCCAGCAAGTCTGCCCCACCTTACCTAACAGTATAAACTTATCTAGTTCGTAGGATAGCCCTATGCTTGTCCCATGCATTTTTAAAGTCCCCCACAGTGTTTGTTGCTACTACCTCTTGAGGAAGTTTATTCCATAAATCAATCACTCTTTCTGTAAAGAAGTGCTTCCTCAAATTACTCCTGAATCTACTACCCTTTAGCTTGAGCTCATGACCCCTTGTTCTTGAATTTTCCATTTTATGTAAAATACCCACAGCCTCAGTTTCAGCTTGTGTGTCTTGTTCAGTGGTGGTCGTCTTTCAGCCTTTCTTACCTTGGCCATGTCTCTGAGTATTGCACACCTTGTGCTTTTGGGCACTCCAGTGATGTTGCAGCTCTGAAATATGGCCAAACTGGTGGCAAGTGGCATCTTGGCAGCTGCACGCTTGACTTTTCTTAGTTCATGGGCAGTTATTTTGTGCCTTGGTTTTTCCACACGCTTCTTGCGACCCTGTTGACTATTTTGAATGAAACGCTTGATTGTTCGATGATCACGCTTCAGAAGCTTTGCAATTTTAAGAGTGCTGCATCCCTCTGCAAGATATCTCACTATTTTTGACTTTTCTGAGCCTGTCAAGTCCTTCTTTTGACCCATTTTGCCAAAGGAAAGGAAGTTGCCTAATAATTATGCACACCTGATATAGGGTGTTGATGTCATTAGACCACACCCCTTCTCATTACAGAGATGCACATCACCTAATATGCTTAATTGGTAGTAGGCTTTCGAGCCTATACAGCTTGGAGTAAGACAACATGCATAAAGAGGATGATGTGGTCAAAATACTCATTTGCCTAATAATTCTGCACTCCCTGTATATATATATATATATATATATATATATATATATATATATATATATATATATATGTGTGTGTAAATAGGACAGGGGAATGTGTTTATGTATGAAACCATATCTTTATAAGATATTACTAAAATAGGGTTGAAATTCTGATGTCAGGATTTCATTAAAAAACCCCATGATCTGAATACACATCTCAAGACTTATATACAGGCAGGATGTCTAAAGAAATTTCAAAAGAGACATTTCTAGCTAAAGTGTGAAAATGAAGTCCATACCAGATTGTATTTATAGTTTCCCTCTGACACTGAAACATTTGCTCCTTAATTAGGAAGTGCAAACTTCAGAGCACTCTTTACCCCATGCAGTGAGTGAAGACGAAATGTCTGGGAATTTTCTTTAAGGTAGGATGAGATTTGGGGGGGTGGAGCAGTGTTGGTTGAAGAAATGACTGTTAGCAGCCATGTGTAAATTGTCCCCTGTGAAGTCTCCATGTGCAGGAAACAGATAAATTAACATTTGCTATCCCTGTATAGCATAAATAAGAATATATTGTTCTTGAAAAGGGAATGATGCAAGTTTTCCATGTGTGTGTTTGAAATAATTCAAATAACCCATACATGTATATATATTGAGCCGGGGCATATTAAAACATATTTTTAAACGTGTAAAGTATTGACTCACATTCTGATCCATACAAATATATTCCAATGTGTTTAGATATTAACTAATAAAAAGAATTCAGGTATTTATATTAATTTTGTGGTTTCTAGTAGATCCATATTGATTGAGGGTTTATTTTTAAAGGATAATTATTAAATAAATTGTATTATAACCTTGCCATAGACTGACATATTATTTGGAGAGCACTACTGAGATTCTTATAAATATACTGACAGATGACAAAACTAGCAGCTTTTTATATGTGGAAAACCCGGTTACCCCAATTTTCAACTTTCTACCGAAACTTCACAAGTCCATGTCTGATGTAAAAGGCCGGCCAATTATCAGTAGTATAGGTTCCTTGTTTGAACCGCTATCTCAGTGGCTTGATGCTGTTCTCCAGCCACTGGTTAAGAGTTTGGCTAGCTATTTAAAGGATACAAAACAACTACTCATTGAACTTGATTTCATTTCCTGGCATAAGGACTATAACTGGCTAACTATAGATGTGGTTGCTTTGTACTCCTTAATACCTCATGAGGGGGGTTTGGAGGCAATACGCTTTTGTCTAGAAAGGATGACCAACTATGATCAGAGGTACTGTCAGTTTATACTTTGAGTGACCACATTTTTGTTAACCCACAATTTTTTTGCTTTCGAGGGTGCTCACTACCTCCAGAAATGTGGGACAGCTATGGGGACAAAATTTGCCCCCTCCTATGCCAACCTGTTTATGGGTTGGTGGGAGTTGTCCCACATCTATGGACGTGGTGAGCACCTTAGAGAGAAAATGGTATATTACAGAAGATATATTGACGATCTTCTAATCATTTGGAAAGGTGACAAATATGAGGCTAAGATAGTTGTGGACAATCTAAATCAGAGCAAGGCTGGTATCTACTTTACCCATGAATTTGGAGGTGAAAGAATTAATTTTTTGGATGTCACACTCCAGGGGACTGTGGACAGTAACATTGTTACCGAAGTATATAGGATGCCCATCTCTGGGAATACTCTCCTCCACGCCCACAGCTGTCATCCTAAAAGAGTATTTAAATCTGTTGTGAAAGGACAATTTATCAGATTACGCAGAAATTGTTCCAGGGATGAGGAATTTGATAAGCATGCAGCAGGCTTGGAGGAGAGATTTTTCAGTAGGGGTTACAAGAGAAAAGCATCCACAAATCAAGTAGCAGCCTCAAACAGAAAGGAACTCTTAAAGCCAAAAACACTTGAAAAGAAGAAGTTCGAGGGGATATCTTTCATTACCCAATATAGCAACCAGTTTCACCTATCTGCAATATTATACGAAAACATTTCAATATGTTAAAAAGCGGATGATGGCTTGGTGAACGTAGTTGCTAAGTGTTGCAGGTGTACCTTTAAGAAAGGAAGAACTATAGGGAATGTAGTAGTCCCCACTCAACTAAAGTCGTTAACAAATAGTTACTCTTCTTGGCTTTGTTTCAAAGGTGTATATACAGTAGATGCAGCTATCTTCAGTGTACTGCATGTGATTATTTGCAAATTTGAGAAGGCTTTAGGAGTACAGTTACAGGGGAGAGTTTTAAACATTTCTCCTGTTTAAACTGTAGGGCAATTTATGTTGTGTATCTCCTTACATGCACCCAATGTGATGAGCAATATGTGGGACTTACTAGCAGAGAGATAAGACAAATAATTTGTGAACATCTCTCAAGCATTTAACAAGGGAAATTAACTACATCTTTGGTGCAGCATTTTAGGGAGAGACACAACAAAAACGCCAACACATTCCGTTGGACTATTATTGAAGCTGTGAGGTGCAGGCAGAGAGGGGGAGACAGGGATAAACTTTAGGGCAAGGGAGAGGTTTTCTGGATGCACAGGCTTAGGACCAGAGTACCAGATGGATTTAATTCCGAATTTGACATAATCAATTTCTGGGAATAACTGGCCTAGGCCTGTTTATACCAGAGGATCCTCTGAGCGCAAAGGTTACAGATATAAAACTAAAATTGCATTGGAAAAATATTTCTTTCATGTAAGTGGCGAGAGTCCATGAGCTAGTGACATATAGGCTATACATTCCTACCAGGAGGGGGCAAGGTTTCCCAAACCTCAAAATGCCTATAAATACACCTCCCACCTCACGCATACCTTAGTTTTACAAACTTTGCCTTCGGTGGAGGATGGTGAAGCAAGTCGTGCTTGATTTCTTCTGTGAAAGGTGCTTTTAAGCATTTTGAAGCCCAATTCCTCTCAGAGTACAGTGTTTGTCAGAGGGATGTGAAAGGAGTATTGCCTGTTGATTTTATGGCTTCACCCATGGGAAATCTATTCAAAGGCTCTCTGTTATCGGTCGCAGGGATTCATCCCCTGCCTCCCCTTTCAGATTGACGTTATACTTCTATACCATTACCTCTGCTGATAGGTTTCAGTACTGGTTTGGCTGTCTGCTATATGTGGATGGGTGTCTTCAGGTAAGTATATATCTTTTTTTAAGACACTCTCAGCTATGTTTGACACTTTATATTTTTAAAGTTTTTAAATATATATTGCATATATTTGCCATGAGTCAGGTCTATGTTTATTTCCCTTTGCAGTATAACAGTTTCAGCATGGAAAATTATGTTTGGGAGAAATTTAGTATAATTTTTTTCTTACCTGAGGTTTCAGCTAGTTGTAACTTCGGTCTTGTTTTTTTACCAAAATTTTCGCAGGCAAATTAGGCTCGCGATGGCGCAAAATGATTATATTTATTGCGTCATTCTTGGCAAAAATTTTTTTGGTGCAAAGGTTGTGTTTGATGTGACGCAAGTCACGTAATTTCTTGCATTTTTGTGACGCAAATTCTTTTGCCTCAAAGTCGCGCCTGTTATGATGCAAATTGTGTCACTTCCTGTTAACCTTGGTGCCAACAGTTTTTTTACTTAGCATTTGCGTCATCTTTGTGTTATTTTTGCCACCAAAAACATTTGTTATATTAAGTCTCTCCCTCTTTTTGCTCTCTGTTTTCATTTGTTACAGAGGGCTATGTTACTTGCTTTTGTTTTTCATATAAGCATTTTTTCCCATTCCTGAAACTGCTATGTTGAGGAAATTGAATATTTTGTTTAAATGCTATTTTTTTCTTTGCAAGCTATCTCAAATGGATCATGCTACTGATGTTTCTGTAGAAACAATACTGCCTGTACACAATTTCTACCAAAGCTAAGTGTATATATTGCTTAATTAGCTGATTTTATATCTCCAGCTTCAATATGTGGCACTTGTTATGTTTTATTATTCATACTGATAATGTTTCTATAGTACATTTACATCTACCGTTTTACTTTCACAGTCTAATGTACATGATATCATTGTTGGATTATATTGTAAATGATATAGAGGAAGGGTATGACTGCTATTCCGCCTTCAAATTAATGTAAATCATCCTATTTCATAGATTAATTTTGAAAAATCAAACTTTTCAATTGAATGTATTCATTCTTTATTAGGAATTGTTTACTTTGAGTATTGAGGATTCTAGTCCTCTTGATGACAAGAATAGCAAATGTTTGAATTCTGTTTTTTTTTTTAAGCTTCTTAGGTAACTCTTAAAGTTTTTCTTATTCTAGATGCTATTTTATCATATGTTTAGCAAGAATTCTAAACTTAATGCTTCTTTTTACCTGTCTTCTTGGTTTAAAAAAGCTATATCCTTTTCCTATGGTTATTTCTTCTCTTGCTGAATGTAATGCTATCCTATGGAAGATATTTCTTCTTTTAGGGATCCCTTAGTTTAGAAGCTTGTTTCCTATCTTAAGAGAAGCATATTAACAAATTGTCCATATATTTTTTTAACCTGCCATTTCTATGGCTGATGTTGCTGCTGTTTCAACTTTTTTGTTGGACCGTTTAGTTATCAGATCTTGATTTGTCTAAGCATTTTTCTTTTACTTCAACATGCTATTCATTTCATTAATGATGGTGTATTTTATTTCATTTTATCTGATATTAAATCATTGTTTTTAGCCATTTTTACTAGAACAGTTTTATGGCTTAAATCTCTGATATGGTGTTTAAATTTACTATCTTATTATTTTAGGATAGTAATTTTTAAAGGTTTTCTATTGGATTTTATTATCTCCTCTATTTCTGGGGGAAAGGGAGTCTTTTCTGCCCCAAGTTTAGAAATCGAAGGGTATTTTTTTAAACTTCTAATAGTTTTTTCATTCCCCTAAGGCCTTTGGCTCTGATTTTAGATTTTTTTCTGAATTTGAATAATTCCAAGCCTTATAATTAGACTAATTTCAGCCCCTAAGAATATTATTTTTCTCAGGGGTATCATTTAGGTTTCAGAATAGAAACCTTACATGGGAAGATTATTTTCCATGTTATAACAAACTCTGTCAAAGCTCAGGTTTTTCTGAAATGTGTTTCAGATTTAGAGTTTTCAGGGGTGATGGTTCCAGTTCCTCTGCATGAACGGAGTTTTGGTTTTCTATTCAAATCTATTCTTTGTCCTAAAGAAAGAAAAAAAAAAATTGTTCATACCAATTCCGGATCTGAAATTTTTATATTGTTTTGTAAGAGTCCCAGCTTTCCAGATGGTGACTATAGGTATTATTCTGTTTAGCAAGGTTACTTCATGTCCACAATGGACTTACAGGACGCTTTTTTTTTGTTCTTCCAGAGCACTATTGTTTTCTGAGATTCTTTTTCTAAATAAGCATTACCAATTTGTCACCTGTCCTTTTGGGCTAGCGGTAGCTCAGAGATTCTTTTCTAAAATTCTTGGTGCCCTTCTATTTGTATTCAGAGAGCAGGGTATTGCAGTGTTTCTTTATTTGGATGATATTTGGTACTAGCTTTAATCTTTTCATTCAGCAGAATTTTACTTAAAACTACTAATGTGGTTTATTCAAGACATGGTTGGAGGATCAATTTACAATAATGTTTTTTGATTCCTTAGACAAGGGTCACCTTTTTAGGTTTCCAGATATATTTTAGTATCTATGGTTCTTTCTCTAATAGACTAGAGACAAATTAAGTTAATTTTAGTTTGTCTAAAACCTTCAGTCTCTTATTTCCTTCAGTGGTTATGTGCATGGAAGCTTTAGGTCTCATGACTGCAGTATCAGGTGCGATCCTCTTTGCTCATTTTTGTTTTAAGCCTCTATAGCTTTGCATGTTGCACCATAGGTGCAGGGATTATTTTCAGATTTCACAACTGATATACTTAAATCCCAACACTCTTTTCCCTCTCTGATTTGGTGGTTGGACTATCACTGTATTGTTCAGGGGGTCTAATTTGTTCATCCTACCTGGTCTGTATTCTCAACAGATGCAAGTTTTTTCTGGTGGGGGAGCTGTCTGAGAGTCTCTGACAGCACTAGGGGTTTGGAAACCTCAGGAGGCAAGGTTACCAATCAATATTTTAGAACTCCATTCTATTTTCAGGACTCTTTAGACGTGGTCTCTATGGAAGAGACAACTTTTACATTTGTTTTTAAACAGACAATATCACAACAGTGGTATATGTTAATCATTAAGGAGGGACTCGCAGTCCTTCAGTTATGGAGGAAGTATTTTGGATACTTTCTTGGATGGAATCCAACTCTTGTCTAAATTTTGCGATTCATATCCCAGGTGTAGACAATTGGGAAGGCGATTATCTCAACCGTCAGACTTTATATCCGGGGAAGTGCTCTCCATCCAGATGTTTTTTTCCATCTTCTACAGATGTGGGGTCTTCCAGCAATAGATCTGATGGTCTCTCATCCAATCGACAAGCTTTCCAGATCCAAGGATCCTCAGGCAGAGATGGTGGGTGCTCTAGCAGTTCCTTGGTTTTTACCAACCTGCTTACAATTTTCCGCCTCTGGTTCTTTTTTCAAGGGTAATCTCCAAGATCATAATGGTACAATCTTATATGTTTCTGATAGCACACCAACTTGGCCTCTCCGGTTTCGGTATGAAGACCTTGTCAGAATGTCCAGTTGCCAGCCTTGGCCACTTCCCTTAAGGGCAGTGCTTCGGTTTCAGGGGCCGTTTTCTTCCATCAGGATTTCAAATCTCTAAATTTGAAGGTATGGAAATTGAACGCTTAGTCATAGAGGTTTCTCTGACTCAGTTATTAGCACTATGATACAGGCTCGTAAGTCGGTTTTAAGGAGAATTTATTTCGGGTTTATAAAATCTATATTTTATGATGTTCAACTCGTGGTTATTCTTGTCATTCTTTTAGAATTTCTAGGATTTTACAGTTTCTTCAAGATGATTTGGATAAAGGTTTTGTCTGCAAATACTTTGAAAGGACAAATTTCCATCTTAATATGGGAAGAGTCCACAACTACATTCCTTACTTGTGGGAAATACTGAACCTAGCCAAAAGGAGTAGACAAGGACACCCCAGCCAAAGGCTTAAATACCTCCCCCCACTTCCTCATCACCCCAGTCATTCTTTGCCTTTCGTCACAGGAGGTTGGCAGAGAAGTGTTAGAAGATTTTGGAGTAGTCTCTTATGGAGGGTAGTACTCTTCGAGATGGGACTGGAGTTTTAAGTAGTCCTGTCAGCCTCTCAGTGAGAGCATGGATGAAAGTTAGAGTCCGGAGGTGCAGGGAGAATCTTTCTGAGAAACTATCCCGACTCATATTAACAGCTCCATAGGCAATCAGCGTTGATGAATTTTGCTGCCTGCTTGCTTCACTCAAGTCCATGTCAGAAGTGATGCTACTATCTATCACACTCGAAGGGCGGTGTTCCTGTTCCACTGCGTAGATTCTGGTAAGATTGTTTCATATTTTATACATGTATGATAATGCAAGAAGACAGGGTCACAGTGTGACTCATTTTATCTGTATAGAATCAAGGATTAATATCTCCTTAGGGGGATTATTGACCTTTATTGAACAGGGGGGAATAATCTTATATGTTTGTTTGATTTTATACTGCTTTTATGTGTGAGATATTATGGGCTTATAGGCTGTTATGGAATATACAGGTTTCACTTTCACTTTTAGAGCCATGCAGCTTACAAGCTTGGTGCGCTTTCTCATAGCAGGGACGGTCCTGCATTGTGCACCATGTGATTAATTCCCCTTTTCCTGACTGGGTGTCTATCAGAGAGGAGCAATAAATCTCTATACTGTCTGGGTCATAGGAGGTGGTGAGTGCCCCAGCCATTGGGGAATAAGGGTGCCATTTTTTTAATAAAATAAGATGTTTTATTTCTCTAGTTCTCCGGTTATTGCACTAGCGACGGAGGATTCTGTTACTTTAGAGGGCACTCCCTCTACTCCTAATGAGTAATTCTTGTTTATATGATGAGGAGGCCTTAGTTCCGCCCTCTCAATTATGTTCCATATACCTTGATAATGTGATAATATCAAACATGTTTGATACCACAGAGCCGTCCACCTCTGAGGAGTTGTCGTCCTGTGAGGTGCGTACCCTACATTCTTATATCCCTAGACATGCAGTTTTCCCATAGAATTGCTGATCCTCCATCTGGAGGGGGCCTTTTTTCACCAGGCGCTACTGCGCATTTCAGACAGCGGTGTCTGCAGCCTTTAATGCTTTACCTCACCCTGATAAGCGCAAGCAAAAAGTTACATATTGCACTCCTTCCCAGAGTGCATCAGATAATTTATTGGATTTAACTGAGGGTTATCCGAGGATGAAGTTCTTTCTGAGACTTCAGAGTATGAACATTCTGGGTCGGAGTCTGCTGCCTCTAAACCTCCCGCTACGGAGGAACCAGACTTTAGTTTTGGAATTTGCGCTTTCTTCTAAAGGAAGTTTTTGGCGCATTCAGAGGTTCCAGAGGCCAAATTGCCTGTTGAACCTTTAATTCCTAAATTGGATAGAGTTTGAGGACAGGGTGGTACCTTATTCTTCCCTGCTCCTGTTAGATGACAGGATTGGATTCCTTTTCCCCCTCTTCTCCCTTTAACAAATTGTCCCCGGTCGTGGACTCTCAATTGAGTTGTGAGGTTCCGTCCCTAAAAGGGATGGCGTTATCTTCACCCTTGCTAAACGTACTACTATCCCGCATGAGGATAGTTCTTTGTTTGAAGAGCCCATGGATAAAAGATGGAAACTCTGTTAAGATAGATTTTTCAACATACGGGATATTTGTTTCAACCGGCGGCGGCTGTTGCAGCGGTTACTGGAAAAACTACCTTCTGGTGTGACTCCTTATAGGATTTGATCAGGGTGGAGGATCCCCTCGACGTTACTCAGAAAAGATTTTTTGGCCTTGAGGGTTGTTAATTATTTTATCTGTGCTGCTATTACGCAGTTTATTTGCTTGAATGCTATGGCTTCAGCTTTTTCTGTTCAGGCCCGTCGGGCTCTGGCTGAAGTCATGGTCTGCGAATATGACTTCTACGTCTAGACTTCTTCCCTCCCTTTAAGGGAATGATTTTGTCTGGTCCAGGCCTGGGTCTCTAGTTATCAAGCCGTCAACCTCAAATACGCTGGAATTCCGCAGCGTATTTGTGGCGAGGCTGATTCGCCTAAGTTATCAAGCCCTACATACCGGCAAAAGTATAATTTTGTGACGTAAGCTACGATCTACCGGACTCAGTCCGACACAGATCGATTCTTACGTCACTCCAGATGTGCCGAACGCAAGTTCGGCACAATCTGACTACTTTTGGAAGTTATCAAATGACTACCAGGTACGCTCTGCACTTTTCCGGCCCAGCGTACTTGGTTTTCAATCTGCCGCCCTGGAGGCGGCAGATCCCATAGGAATCAATGGGAGTCTGACCATAGCGAAAGCTCATGTTCGCTGCTGCCCGACATCCCATTGATTCCTATGGGAGCTGTCTACACCTAACACCCTAACATGTACCCCGAGTCTAAACAGCCCTAATCTGCCCCCCTACACCGCCGCCACCTATATTAAACATGTTAACCCCTAAACCGCCGCTCCCGGAGCCCACCGCCACTCTAATAAACTTATTAACCCCTAAACCGCCGCTCCCGGACTCCGCCGCAACTATAATAAATGTTAACCCCTAAACCGCCGCTCCCGGACCCTGCCGCAACTATAATAAATGTTAACCCCTAAACCACCACTCTGTCTTCTTCTATCCCATGGATGGTAGATAATCTAGAGAGGGTTCTCTTGTCTCAAGTACCAGGGTAGAATTATCGGGTACTATAATAGTCTCCATATACATGAGAATATTTCTAACAGACCAGAGATGTTGCAAGCTAGCTTCGACTGTCTTGCCCTCCAGATCTCCTTAAGGCCATTTGTGGCTCAGTGTATGGAGATGATTGGTATCATGGTATCCAGCTTGGACATAATTTCCTTTGCCAGGTTTCACCTCAGACTGTTGCAACTGCGCATGCTGAACTAGTGGAATGGTGATCATTCAGATCTGTCTCAACAGATTCTCTGGACAACCAATTGGGAGAATCGCTCTCTTGGTGGTTTTGTCCGGATCACTTGTCCTGAGGGATGTCCGTCTCAAGACCATCCTGGGTGATTGTGACTAGGGTTGCAAGTCTGTCAGGATGGGGAGCTGTTTGGGGTGCCAGGAAGGCACAGGGCCTCTGGTCTCGGGAGGTAAAGCTCCCTCCTGATCTCATTTTCGATCTTCGGGCAATATACAATACTCTGAAGGCTTGGCCTCTGCTGGGTTCGTCCCAGTTAATCAGATTCCAATCAAACAATATATCCTCAGTGGCTTACATCAACCATCAAGGGGGAACGAGAAGCTCCCTAGTTTCGAGGGAAGTATCTCGGATTCTGGTGTGGGGGAGACCCGCATTTGTTCACTGTCAGCGATCCACATTCCGGGTGTGGACAACTGGGAAGCAGATTTTCTCAGCAGACAGTTTTTTCATCCGGGAAAATGGTCTCTCCATCCTGAGTGTTTGCAGAGATTTGCAAGAGGAAGATCTTATAATGTCTCAATACCAAGCTACTCAGGCGGAGCTAACAGATGCATTAGCGGTGCCTTGGAGGTTCAATCTAATTTATCCTTTCCGACCGTTACCACTACTTCCTAGTGTAGTGGCTTGTGTCAAGCTGGCGTCAGTGATACTGACTGCTCTGTCTTGGCCGCAAAGACGGTTTTCAGAGCTTCCAGATGTGCAGCCATTTGTTAAAGTGTCAGTAAACCTTAAAAATAATGTTATATAATTCTGCACATAGTGCAGAATTATATAACATTATATTAGCCAAACCTTATAAAACCTAATGTACCCTTTTAATTTAAAAAAAAACCCCGCTGTTTTACAGACCCGCTCTCTGTACTCGACCACGCCATAAGCCCGACCGCACCATAAGATTAAGTGCAGCTCGCTCCTGCTGTCAGACAGAGCAGGAGCGAGCTGCACTTAGTCTTATGGCGTGGTCGGGCCGGACTGTGACTATACAGCTGGCCCGATGCGCTGTGTCAATATAACAGACTCGCTCAGCAGATTAAAGAGAGCGGGTCTGTAAAACAGCGTTTTTTAAAAAAAAATGAAAAGGGTACATTAGGTTTTATAAGGTTTGGCTAATATAATGTTATATAATTCTGCACTATGTGCAGAATTATATAACATTATTTTTAAGGTTTACTGTCCCTTTAAGGCTCTGCTGGGATCAGACCTGTGTTTAGATCTAAGGCTCCTCCTTGGAGTTTAAATCTTGTCCTTAATGTTTTGCAATGGACTCCATGGAGCCTATGCATGAAGTAGACATTAAATTGTTGTCTTGGAAGGTGATTGATGCCTTGCAATGCGTCCGTCCTTACCTGGCTTTTCATGCCAATAAGGCTGTTCTACGAACCAAGTTAGGTTTTCTTCCTAAGGTTGTGTCAATTCGCAACATCAGTCAAGAGATTGTGGTTACTTCCTTATGTCCTAATCCTTCTTTGTCGAAGGAATGTTTACAACATATTTCTGGATGTGGTTTGTGCCTTTAAGCTCTATCTTCGGGCCACGAAGGAATTTAGACAAACCTCTTTCTCTGTTTGTTCTCTTTTCCGGGATGTGTAGGGGTCAGAGCGCCTCTTCGACTTCCTTATCTTTTTTTTCTGAGGAGTGTCATCCGTTTAGCATAGAAACAGCGGGACATAAGCCTCCTCTGAGGATTACGGCTCATTCTACGAGAGCAGTGGTTTCCTCTTGGGCCTTCAAAAATGAGGCCTCTATGGTTCAGATTTGTAAGGCGGCTACCTGGTTCTCCTTACATACTTTTTCCAAAATTTTACAAGTTTGATGTTTTTGCTTCTGCTGAAGCAGCCTTCGGGAGAATGGATTTTGCAGGCTGTGGTGCCCTCAGATTAGAGTCCGCCTCTCTTTTTTCCCTCCCGTTAAGCATTCTGTGTACTCTAGAGCTTGGGTATATGTTTCCAACAAGTATGGAATGCAGCTGCAGACTCTTCCCATATTAAGATGGAAAACATAAATTATGTTTACCTGATAATTTAATTTCTATCTGTATGGGAAGAGTCCACAGCTCCCGTCTATGTTCTCTGATGGGCGGCCCTAAATTTGAATTTTTTTCTTCTGGCACCATTTATACCCTGATATTTCTCCTACTGTTCCTTGTTCCCTCGGCAGAATGACTGGGGGATGGGGGAAGTCGGAGAGGTATTTAAGCCTGTGGCTGGGGTGTCTTTGCCTCCTCCTGGTGGCCAGGTTCAGTATTTCCCACAAGTAAGGAATACAGCTTTGGACTCTTCCCATACAGATGGAAATTAAATTATCAGGTAAGCATAATTTATGTTTTCTGCTCTTTCTGTTTTATTTCATAGAAAGATTGCTAAACATCCTGATATTCACTGTTTTGTTCAGGCTTTGATTTGTCTTCATTCATATTTTTGCCTAAAGTTGTGAATTCTATCAACATCAATAGGGAAATTGTTGTTTCTTTTGTGTGTCCTAATCCTAAGAATACTTTTGAAGTGTCTTTACATTCTTTGGATGTTGTAAGATCTTTGAAATATTATGTTGAGGCTACTTAAGATTTCAGAAAGATTTTTAGTCTATTTGTTATTTTTTCTGGCTCCAGGATGTCAGAAAGCCTCTGTTATTTCTCTGTTTTTTAGGTTAAGACTTTAGATTCACAAAGCTTATCTGGAGGCGGGGCAGTCTCCGCCTCAGAGAATTACAGCTAATTCTACTAGATCAGTTGCCACTTCTTGGGCTTCAGTTGATCAAATTTGCAAAGCAGCAACTTGGTCTTCTTTGCATATTATTTCTTATTTTACTATTTTTTGTGTTTGCTATTTCGGAAGCAGCCTTTGGTAGAAAGGTTCGTCAGGCAGTTGTCTCAGCTTGATTCTAATGCCTTTGATTTAAGTTTTTTAGGATTTAATTTCTCAGCGGAAATAGCTGTTTTTATTTATCCCTCCCTCTCTAGTGATTCTGTGGATTTCCATATCTTGGGTATTATATCCCATATGCCACTACTCATGGACTCTTGCCACTTACATGAAAGAAAACATAATTTATGTAAGAACTTACCTGATAAATTAATTTCTTTCCTAGTGGCAAGATTCTTTTTTTTTTTTTTTGTTATGATTTTTTTGTATAAAGCACATTATTTTTTCCAGTTCCTCTTTTTGGATGCTTTTTACTCCTTTTTATACACCTCACTTCTTGGCTATTCGTTAACTAAGGTGTGAGTGAGGTGGGAGGTGTATTTATAGGCACTTTGTCCCCTCCTGGTAGGAATGTATATCCCATACGTCACTAGCTCATGGACTCTTGCCACTATGAAAAAAAATAATTTATCAGGTAAATTCTTACATAAATTATGTTATTCTGATGTGTCCCAATTTATTGCCTTAGTGGTGGTCTTTTATGTGAACCAGTATTGAATCCGCCTGTGCATATTTGTTCTATACCTTTGTGTCAAAATATACGGGAATCCATTAGAGAAGACAGTCATTTTATGTTAATATTAATATAATATGAATGATCCTTAGAGACAGCATATGCAAAAAGTGATTTTCATTTTATAATAATAATATCATCACACAAGGTTTATATTATATGTATGCTCCAGTTGTAAAAATCCTGCTGTTTCTGCTGTTTGCGCTGAGTAATTTCATACAATAATGCATCATGCATATATGTTAAAGTGTAATGTTTCTTAACAATGTTTATCTGTTCATTGTAAGGGATTGAGATTAAGGGTTAACTCACAGGCTATTGATTTTAGCCAATGTAAGCACCTGTTGGTGTTTAAAAGGTCAGTGTACACCTTTAACTGCAGCTACGGCTTTTCCAGCTGAAAAGCAGCATCAGCAGCAGTCAGTCAAGGAGTTAGCTCCTCTCTCCATCCCCGCTGTCGCTATGTGGAAGTGATTCCTGCATGGTTTTTAATGCCAAAGAAATGAAAGCTGAATTTTTACTTTCACTTGATGCTGTAAGTGCTCCTTTTTTCGTTTGAAGTTCGTATTACAAAGCCCATGAAACACATCTTTCTTATCTAGACTTTCCAATTATAGAGAGAGGGGAGATACTGGAAAACTATGCTTGCACAATCCTACACCTAACCCTGCAGTGCTGATCAGTGCAGTGTGCTCTGTATGTTTTCTATTACATTCTTTTGGCAGACATTTACATAAGACGGATTAATTCTCTTGTCTCTGCCTTCATTACATGTAAACAAACAGATTGTGTGGTCTATGTAAAAGCACTACAACAACAACAGGGGCTGCATCAAATTGATGAGGATATATAGTTGAAGATGTTTTATGCCTAAACTGGGCTAGTATATGAGTTTCATGTAAATTTGCATAAATATGATAAATCCAAAGCCTGCTTGTGTTTATTATAAGAGTTATTGCTATTATTGTAGTTTTCTGCAAACATGTTGACTAATGCTTGTTAGTCTATGGGTATGGGTCTAAAATATTTAAGCATTCAATAAGCGTACAATCACTGGAAAATAGGTTTGTTGTATGTGGTTGTGCAATAAATCTACTTTTTTTAATGTGTCTTTAGTGGGAAGCTACTTTAATGATAAGTCTCTATCTTATTTAGGGTTTCAAGGTGTCCAATATATAACTGGGAGGGGTGGGGGGTGGAGGCACAGTAGCGGGAGAAGCCACCTCCCTGAAATTAGTTTTTGCAGGTTGGGATATCTGTTATATATACAATCACATACACAGTTACACACAGTTAAGTTAACCCAGCAGCAGAGGTGAATGCAGTTTTAGCCTTTTTGGCAGCTGTGGGGTTAACTGCATCTACTATGTATTTGATGCGTTTTTCAGAGAGCAGGAGATTGTGTGGGAGGTTGCATAATGATTACATACCTTAAGTTTTAGACTGCAGACGTCCCTAGGGGGAAATATAAGTAAGTGGCTTTTCCTCCTCTTCAGTCTTCTGCATGGTTCCATAATGATTACATACCCTAAGTTTCAGACTGCAGAGGTCCCTAGGGGGAAATATAAGTACCTCTTCACATCTCCTGCATGGGCTCTGCTTTTAGATTTCTATAGCTTGATCGGCTGCTGAGATCACAAACAAAGTGAAAGTGAAACAGACATTTTACAAATGTGTGCTAAAAACAACCACTAGATGGAGCAGGTTTGCAAGAAATAACATACAAATAATGCAGTACAGCCATTTCTGAGGTTTTTAAATCGCGGCAATTAATCGTGGTTTAAAACCAAAACCGCAAAAAATCGTGCAGCCCTAGTACATACATATTTTCACCTTGTCTAGATTTATAAGCATTAGAACTGTATTGCGGTTTTCATAAAATATCACTAATGTTAGTTTGTCTAGGGGTAGCTAAAAGTCATTGCAAGTTCCATTACTGCTCATTGAGCCTGTGAACTGTCCCAGTGCTGGAGCTGTAAGCCTCCTTTATTTCATATACGTGGCGAGAGTCCACAAGCTTGTTACTGATTGGATATACATTCCTACAAGGAGGAGGCAAAGTTTCCCAAACCTTAAATGCCTATGAATACACCTCCCATCTTACTCATAACTCTGTTTTAAAAATGTTGCCTCCTTAGGCAACATTTTCTTCAGTAAAAAGCACTTCACAGCAGAGTCAGGAACAAGCCAGAGATCAGGAACCAGGAGGGACATCAGACAGCCAGGTAATACACAGGAGCTCTCACAAACAGGTCTGAGACAACGCAAGGGCAAAGCATACTGAACAGAGGCCCTTTAAATAATAAGTGATGACATCACAATTCTGACACTGCATCCTGTCTCACACGGATGATGTACACCAGTCTTGCCATAAAAGGAAGTGCAGGAAATGAGCAGCATCACACAGTATGCACCAGAGTCAGGAAGAGAGGTGAATAAAATGGCTGCCAACAGCACATGGCAAACAGATCAGGGAAAAAAACCCTGACACCGAGGCCCTCCCACAACGCAAACACTATTTTAAAGTTATTAACCCCTAATCTGCTGCTCCAAATATTGCAGTAATACAATTCATTAACCCCTATTCCACCGCTCCCTGACATTGTCCCCACTATACTAAAGTTATTAACCCATAAACCTCTGGCCTCCCACATCGCTATCACTAAATAAACCTATTAACCCCTAAACCTAACAACCCCCTAACTTTAAATTTAAATTACAATATCCCTATCTTAAAATAAATAAAAACTTACCTGTGAAATTAAAAGAACCTTAATTTAAACTATAAATTAAACTAACATTACTATTGTACTAAAATTAAAAGAACAACAAATTAAATAAATTAAATTACACATTAAAAAACATAACCCTACTAAATAAAATTAAATCTACAATTACTAAAAAAAAAAAAAAATACTAAAGTATAAAAAACAACAAGCATTAAATTAGTTACAGCTCTTTACCCTGTAAAAAAAATACAAAGTAAAACCCACCACCCAACTAACCCCCCAAAATATAAAACCTAACTCTAAAAAAAAAATAAGCTACCCATTGCCCTGAAAAGGGCATTCAGCTTTTTTTCATTGCCCTTACAAGGGCATTTAGTTTTTTTAAAAATACTATTAAAAACAGGAGCACTTTCATTCATCAAAATTTACATTTCCCGTTTTTGTACAAATACTTACCTTTTATTCTGGAAGCCACTCCAGCGCTCCCCCCCCCCCCCCCGTTGCAAGTCTCTTCATACGTCACCAATAACAAATCCGGCTTCCTCCAATCATGGCTTCCCCCCCAGAGCAAACATTGCCTGAGGAGAAGCAGTGATTGGAGGAAGCCGGATTCTTCATTGGTGACGTATGAAGAGGCTTGCGACGGGCAGCGGAATCGCTGGAGCGGCTTCCAGAATAAAAGGTATTTGTACAAAAAACGGGAAATGTAAACTTTGATCAATGAAAGTGCCCCTGTTTTTTAATAGTATTTTTAAAAACGGGACACTGATTCATCAAAGTTTACGTTAACTTTAATATAACAATGTTGGTTGTGCAAAGCTGGGGCATGGGTAATAAAGGTCTTATCTATGTTTTTAAACAATGACAGTTATTGGCGTTGACTGTCCCTTTAACTTCTGCAAACATTTGTTTGTATTTTTATTTGCTTTACTAAATTAATTAATTGCCTGCAGTATCCTGTATATGTGAATTATATATGCAAAGGTAGAGTTAAAGGGACATTCCAGCCAAAATTAGAATGGAAACAGGTGCATTTCACTTTTGAATAGAAACATTTTTTGCAATACACATTATACAAAATGCTTCTTGCAAATTGTATAGCTGTTTCAAAAGTTTATTTAAGTATGCACCGTGCACCAGCGTTTTAAACACAGCACTTGTTTAGAGAGACTAAGGTGCTTATATCATTCCTTGTAAATTATTTGTTTAAAGGCCCATGGTACTTGAAAGTAATGCAGCATATATATGTAAAAGGCTGACTAGAAAATATCACATGAACATATATATGTAAAAAGAAAGATTTTTCACCTCAATATTTCCTCAGTTGCCGCATCCAACTGTAGAGGGACTTAAAGCATCCAGTCAGGATGCTTGTCCAGGGACTTGCAAGGGAGCGAGTATCTGGCATTTGCAGGCACAGTAACTTTACCTACTCAGTTTAAGGAAGTTCACTGTGAAATCCTGCTAGAATATTGTTGAATTTAAATGAGATCACAGTAAAAAAAAAGTGTGAACTGAACACTGATAAAGCTGATTAGCTATTTTTTTCACTATATAGATGGCAGTAAAAAAAGAGTGGCTGAAGGATAGCTGAACGCAGAGCTCTTACTCTGGTGAGCTGAAGAAAATATCTTCTTTTTTTACATTGAGATGTTCATGTTATATGATCTATTCTGTTTTTCACGGTTATTCTGCTACTTATAAATTGTAAAATGTCCCGGATTGTGCACAAACCTCAATTTCCTTTTTAATATGAGGAGAGTCCACGGCTTCATTCATTACTTGTGGGAATACAGAACCTGGCCACCAGGAGGAGGCAAAGACACCCCAGCCAAAGGCTTAAATAACTCACCCACTTCCCTCATATCCCAGTCATTCTTTACCTTTCGTCACAGGAGGTTGGCAGAGAAGTGTCAGAAGATACAGAGAAGTTCCATATGGAGGGTAGTACCTTTCAGAATGGGACTAGAGTTTTAAGTAGTCTTGTCAGCCTCTCAGTGAGAGCATTGACAAATGTTGGGGTCTGTAGATGCAGGGGAGAGTCTTTCTGCGAACCCATCCAGACTCGTATTAACAGCTCCTAAGCAATCAGTGTTGACGAGTTTCACTGCCTGCTTCTATCACTCAAGTCCATGTTGGGAGCGATGCTACAAGACTGTCAAACTTAAGAGGCTGTGTGCCTGTTCTACGGCAGAGATTCCGGTAAGATCATTTCATTTTTTATAACATATGATAACGCAAGAAGACAGGGTCACATTGTGACTCCTTTTATTTGTATGGAATCAAGGGTTAATATCTAATTTTTTTGGCGCAAAAAGTATGTCTGTTGATGCAAGTTCGTCATTTCTGGCGTCATAGTTAACACTAAAGCCTTACACACGGTTGCGTCGTTAGTGACGCAAGTGTGTCATTTCCGAATATTGTTGGCGCCAAAAAAATTTGTTACGTTGTGTGTCATAATTGCCGCCAATTTTTTTCATTAATTTAATACCCCATTGCTATTTGCCTCTAGCCTTTTTCTATGTCAAAGGGCTATGCCATTTGCATTTTTTTCCCATTGCTGAAACTGTCATATATGGAATATGACAAATTTTGCTTTATATGTTGTTTTTTATTTAAAATTTTGCAAGATGTCTCAATCTGATCCTGCCTTAGAAGTATCTGTTGGAACTTTCCTTCCTGATGTCGGTTCTACTAAAGCTAAGTGCATTATATTTCCGAATGTCGTATTGGTTATCATGATCATGATCTACTTATTTATTTAAAATGAAGTATGTTCATTCTTTGTTAAAGAAGTGTTAATTATTTTGGATATTGTGGATACTCCAGAGGTTTTTTCCTGTTCCTGATGCTATTTCTGTTATGATTTTTAAGGAATGGAATTAGCGGGTACTTTTATTCCTTCTTCAAGGTTTAAAAAATTGTATCCTTTTTCCAGCAATTTCTATAGAGTTTTGGGAAAAGATCCTCAAAGTTGATGGGGCTATTTCTACTCTTGCTGAACGTACCTCTATTCCTATGGAAGATAGTACTTAAGTTCCTTTAGATAGGAAACTTGAATCTTATCTAAGGAAAGCTTATTTATATTCAGGTCGTCTCAGGCTTGCAATTTCTTTGGCTGATGTTGCAGCTACATCAACTTTTTTTTTGGAGATTTAGCGCAACAAGAATTGGATTCTGATTTATCTTGTATTGTTCGCTTACTGCAACATACTTATCAGTTCTGATGCCATTTTTTTTATATCATCAGGATTGATGTTAGATCTATGTCTTTAGCTATTTTTAGCTACAAGAGTTTTGAGGCTTAAATCTTGGAATGCTGATATGACTTTTTAAGTCTAGATTGCTATCTCTTTCTTTCCAAGGTAATAAGAGACCTAAGGGTAAATATAAAGCTTCTAAATCTTTCTTTTTGTCAAATAAGAAATCCTTCCCTATGGAATCTGTTTTCAATTGGAAACCTTCATTAAATGGAATAAATCCAACCCATTTAAGAAACCAAAAGCTAGCCCCTAAGTCTGCATGAAGGTGTGACTCTCATTCCAGCTCAGCTGGTAGGGGGCAGATTAAGTTTTTTTTTTTTCAAGAATGTTTTGGATACGTTTGATCCAAAATCAATAGTTTCAGAGTATTGTCTCTCAGGGGTTTTGAATAGGATTCTGAGTAAGACCTCCTGTGAGAAGATTTTTTTCTCTCACGCATCCCAGCAAATCCAGTTAAAGTTCATGCTTTCCTGAAATGTGTTTCAGAACTGGAGTTTCAGGGGTAGTCATGCCAGTTCCTTTTCAGGGACAAGGTCTGGGGTTTTATTCAAATCTATTCATTGTTCCAAAGAAGGAAATTTCATTCAGACCAATTCTGGATCTGAAAATTTTGAATCGTTATGTAAGAGAACCAATTTTTCAAATGGTGACTTTAAGGACTGTTCTGCCTTTTATTCAGCAAGGACAGTTTAGGTCCACAATGGATTGCAAGATGTATGCCTTCATATTCCGATTCATTCAGATCATTATCAGTTCCTGAGATTCTCTTTTATAGACAAGCGTTACCAATTCATTGCTTTTCCATTTGGACTTGCAACCACTCAAATAATCTTTTTTAAAGGTTCTTGGTTCCCTGCTTTATGGAAACCAGAGAGCAGGGTATTGCGGTGTTTCCTTATTTGGACGATATCTTGGTACTAGCTCAGTCTTTACGTTCTGCAGAATCTCACACTAATCAACTAGTGTTGTTTCTTTGGAAACATGGTTGGAAGATCAATTTAAAAAAAAAAATAAGTTTCTTGATTCCTCAGACAAGGGTCACCTTTTTAGGTTTCCAGATAGATTCAGTGTCCATGACTCTGTCTCTAACAGACATTTGAAAGTGGTTGCAGCCTGTCGGAACCTTCAGTCTCAATCATTCCCTTCAGTGGTTATGTGCATGGAAAATTTAGGTCTCATGACTGCAGCATTGGACTAAATTCCCTTTGCTCGTTCTCACATGAGACCTCTCCAGCTTTGTTTGCTGAATCCATGGTGCAGGGATTATACAAACATATCACAATTAATATCCTTAAATCCCAATGTTTGACACTCTCTGACGTGGTGGTAAATCACCAGCGTTTAGTTCAAGGGGCTTCTTTGCTCGGCTAACCTGGACTATGATCTCTACAGATCAAAGTCTTTCAGGTTGGGGAGCTGTTTGGGGATCTCTGACAGCACAAGGGGTTTGGAAATCTCAAGAGGCGAGATTACCAATCAATATTTTAGAACTCCATGCAATTCTTGGAGCTCTTCATTTTTGGCCTCTGTTGAAGAGAGAACTCTTAATTTATTTTCAAGCAGACAATATCACATACAGTGGCATTTGTCAATCAGCAGGGTGGGTCTCACAGTCCACAAGCTATGAAGAAATATCTCGGATACTATCTTGTGCGGAATCCAGTTCCTGTTTAATTTCTGCGATGCATATCCCAGGTATAGACATTGGGAGGCGGATTATATCAGCCATCAGACTTTACATCCTGGGGAGTAGTTCCTCCATCCAGATGTGTTTTCTCAGACTGTTCAGATATGGGGTCTTCTACAGATAGATCTGATGGCCTCTCATCTAAACAAGAGATTTCCCAGATGCCTGTCCAGGTTCAGGGTTTTTCAGGCGGAAGCAGTGGGTGCGCTGACACTTCCTTGGTGTTATCAACCTGCTTATATTTTCCCGCCTCTAGTTCTTCTTCCAAGAGTGATCTCCAGAATCATCATGGAACAATTGTTTGTGTTACTGGTGGCTCCAGCATGGCCTCACAGGTTTTGGTATGCGGGTCTTGTTCGGATGTCCAGCTGACAACCTTGGCCACTTCTGTTAAGGCCGGTCCTACTATATCAAGGTCCGTTTTTCCATCAGATTTTCAAATCATTAAATTTGAAGGTATGGAAATTGATCGTTTAGTGCTAAGTCATAGAGGTTTCTTTGACTCCGTGATTAATACTATGTTATAAGCTAGTAAATCTGTCTCTTGAAAGATTTATTATCGAGTTTGGAAGACTTACATTTCATGGTGTTCATCTCATAAATTCTCTTGGCATTCTTTTAGAGTTGCAAGAATTTTACAGTTTCTTCAGGATGGTTTGGATAAGGTTTTGTCTGCAAGTTCCTTGAAGGGACAAATTTCTGCTCTTTCTGTTTAATTCACAGAAAGATTGCTAAACTTCCTGATATTCACTATTTTGTACAGGCTTTAGTTCGTATTTAAGCCTGTCATTAAATCAATCTCTCCTCCTTGGAGTCTTAATTTGGTTTGGAGGGCTTTGCATGCTCCTCCATATTGAGCCTATGCATTCTTTTGACATTTAACTACTTTCTTGGAAAGTGTTGTTCCTTTTAGCCATCTCTTCTGCTAGAAGAGTTTCTGAACTATCTGCTCTTTCTTGTGAATCTACTTTTCTGATTTTCATCAGGATAAGGCGGTTTTGCGGACTTCATTTAAATGTTTTCCTAAGGTTGTGAATTCTAACAACATTAGTAGAGAAATTGTTGTCCCTTCCTTGTGTCCTAATCCTAAGAATTCTTTGGAAGGATCCTTAGATTCTTTGGATGTGGTGAGAGCTTTGAAATATTATATTGAAGCTACTAAAGGTTTCAGGAAGACTTCTATTAGTCTATTCTAGTCTATTCTAGTCTATTTGTTATATTTTCTGGTCCTAGGAAAGGTCAGAAAACTTCTGCTATTTCCTTGGTTTCTTGGTTAAAGCTTTTGATTCTTCAAGCTTATTGGAGTCGGGTCAGGCCCCGCCTCAGAGAATTACAGCTCATTCTACTAGATCAGTCTCCACTTTGTGGGCTTTTAAGAATGAAGCTTCAGTTGATCAAATTTGCAAAGCGGCAACTTGGTCTTCTTTACATACATTTACTAAATTCTACCGTTTTGATGTATTTGCTTCTTCAGAAGCAGTTTTTGGTAGAAAAGTTCTTCAGGCAGCTGTTTCAGTTTGATTCTTCTGATGTTTTAAGTTTTTCTTGTCATTTAAAGAATAAACTTATATTTTGGGTTGTGGAATATTTTTTCAGCGGAAAATGGCTGTTGTTTATTTTTATCCCTCCCTCTCTAGTGACTCTTGCGTGGAGTTCCACATCTTGCGTATTGATATCCCATACGTCACTAGCTCATGGACTCTATTTAATAATTTACCTGATAAATTCATTTATTTCATATTGGTAAGAGTCCATGAGACCCACCCTTTTTTATGGTGGTTATGATTTTTTTGTATAAAGCACAATTATTTCCAAATTCCTTTGATGATGCTTTTTACTCCTTTCTTTATCACCCGACTACTTGGCTATTCGTTAAACTGAATTGTGGGTGTGGTGAGGGGTGTATTTATAGGCATTTGAGGTTTGGTAAACTTTGCCCCTCCTGGTAGGATTGTTTATCCCATACGTCACTAGCTAATGGACTCTCGCCAATATGAAAGAAATGAATTTATCAGGTAAATTCTTACATAAATTAAGTTTTTTTGCTGGGACATGTGTAAAATGAGGCTCAGGCAGATGTTGGAATGTACAGGTTTTTAATTTTATTTTGGTTAGTTGCGCAACCTGTAAAGTTTGGCACGCTTTTTCCTGTAGCAGGGGCGGTTCTGCATGGCGCACC
Source organism: Bombina bombina (assembly GCF_027579735.1). Taxonomy (NCBI): domain Eukaryota; kingdom Metazoa; phylum Chordata; class Amphibia; order Anura; family Bombinatoridae; genus Bombina; species Bombina bombina. The sequence continues at coordinate 1,112,814,931 of NC_069501.1, read as the reverse complement.
AAGTGACCGAGTCATTGGGGGTATAAAGGTGCCATTTTTCTTTTTCTATAGTCCATCTTACAAGTGCAAGCTATGGAGGACTCTGATACGTTGGAGGGTACTCCCTCTTTACCTAAATCTAATACCTGTCTATATTGTGAGGAGGCTACGGTATATCTGCCTGCTCAATTATGTTCCACATCCCTTGATAAAGTAATTTTATCTTAGAAAACAAAAATGTTTAGTACCACTGAGCCGTCCACCTCTGAGGAATCTCCGGCCCGTGAGGTGCGTTCCCTGCTGTCATCTCCTATTACACATGCAGCTTCCCATTGCACTGCTAATCCTCCTCCTGGAGGGGCCCTTTTTTCCATCAGACTTTACTGAACAGCTACAAACGGCAGTGTCTGCGACCTTCAGTGCTTTACCTCGCCCAGCTAAGCGCAAGCGAAATGTAAAATATTGCTATCCTTCCCATGGGTCACCTACTAACTTTATTGGATTTATCTGATGCAAGACTATCCGATGATGAAGCCTCTGCTACTTCAGAGGATGCTCTTTCTGGGTCGGAATCTGCTGCTTCTAAGCCTCCATCTGCGGAGGAACCAGACTTTAGATTTAGGATTGAACACTTACGCTTTCTGATAAAGGAAGTTTTGGCTACTTTAGAGGTTCTGAACCAAAATTACCTGAGGAACCTTGTATTCCTAACCTAGATAAGGTTTCCGAGGACAGGGTTGTACCACAGACTTTCCCAGTTCCAGTAAAGATGGCAAATATTAAGAATGAATAGGAAAGGCTTGGGTCTTCCTTTTCCCCTTCTTCTTCCTTTAAGAAATGATTCCCAGTTTCGGACTCTCAATTAGAGTTGTGGGGTTCCGTCCCTAAGGTGGATGGCGCTATCTCCACGCTTGCTAAATGCACTACTATCCCGCTTGAGGATAGTTCCTCGTTCAAAGAGCCCATGGATAAGAAGCTATAAACTCTGTTGAAAAAGATGTTTCAGCACACAGGATATTTATTTCAACCGGCAGCGGTGGTTGCTGCGGTGGCTGGAGCCGCAACCTATTTGTGCGACTCTTTATCTGAGTTGATCCAGATGGAATGTCCCCATGACATGATCCAGTAAAGAATAAAGGCCTTGAGAGTGGCTAATTCTTTTTTATTTGTAATGCAAACATGCAGATTATTCATCTGAATGCCAAAGCGTCAGGTTTTTCAGTACCAGCACGTAGGGCACTCTGAAGTTATGTCCGCAGACCAAGACTTCAGCCAAAATCTAGACTTCTTTCCCTCCCATTTAAGGGGAAGATTATTTTTGGTCCAAGCCTGGACTCAATCATATCCACGGTCACTGGAGGCAAGGGTGTCTTTTTACTGCAGGATAAGAAGAACAAACCTAAGGGTCAAGGTTCTAATTTTCGTTCCTTTCGATCAAATAAACCCCAATGGCAGCAGCCCTCCGCGAAGCCTGATCGACCCAAGGGAACTTGGAGACCGTCTCAGTCTTGGAATAAATCCAAGCAGAACAAGAAGCCTGCCGAGTCAAAGTCGGCATGGTGGAGCGGCCCCCGATTCGTCTTTGGACTGTGTGGGGGCAGACTATCTCTCTTTTTGGAGGCTTGGCTGGGGGACATGCATGACCCTTGGTTCCTGGAGGTCATTGCTCAGGGGTACAGGATAGGTTTCAGATCTCATCCACCCAGAGGCAGATTCCTCTTGTCAAACCTGTCTTTAAGGCCAGAAAAACGAGAGGCCTTTTTAGGGTGCTTGAGGGATCTCTCCTCCCTGGGAGTAATTGTACCAGTACCTCTAGCAGAAAGCGTTCTGGGATACTACTTAAACCTTTTTGTGGTACCAAAGAAGGAGGGAACTTTTCGCCCGATTTTGGACCTAAAGTGTTTGCAGAGATTTGCAACAGATGGGGGACGCGAGAGATAGATCTTATGTCATCCCAACTCAATTCCAAGCTACCCAGATACGGGTCGCGGTCCAGAGATCCTCAGGCAGAGCTGATAGATGCATTAGCAGTGCCTTGAAGGTTCAGTCTAGTGTACATCTTTCCATCGTTACCACTTCTCCCTCGTGTAGTGGCCCCCATCAAGCAGGAGCAAGCTTCGGCAATACTAATTGCTCCATCGTGGCCGCAAAGGATGTGGTTTGTGGACCTGGTGGGGATGTCTTCCTCTCCTCCATGGAGGTGGCCTTGTCGCAGGAATCTGTTGGAACAGTGTCCCTTTGTTTATCAAAATCTAGATTCTCTGAGGCTGAGTGCGTGGAGATTGAACGCTTAGTCCTAGCTGAGAGAGTGATTGATACTCTCATTCAAACTCAAAAGACGGTCACTCGTCACATCTATCATAAGGTGTGGAGGACCTTCTTATCCTGGTGTGAAGAGCGTGGATTCCCCTGGCATAAGATCAAGATTTCCTGGATTCTTTCCTTTCTCCAGGATGGTATGGAGAAGGGCCTTTCTGCGAGTTCCCTAAAGGGACAGATTTCAGCTCTATTGGTGTTATTGCACAGGAGGCTCTCTGAGCTTCCTGATGTACAGTCTTGTGTTCAGGCTATCTAGAAGGCTGTCTAGAATCAGGCCTGTGTTTAGACCTACCGCTCCTCCTTGGAGTTTAAATCTAGTTCTTAAAGTTTTGCAGAGGCCTCCGTTTGAGCCTATGCATTTGATTGACCTTAAATTACTGTCTTGAAAGGTTCATTTTCTACTGGCTATTGCTTCGGCACGCAGAGTCTCTGAGATGGCGGTCTTGCCATGTGAGCCTCCTTACCTAGTTTTTTATGCTGATAAGGCTGTTCTTCGTACTGGGTTGGGTTTTCTTCCTAAGGTCGTTTCTGATCGTAACATCAATCAGGAGATTGTGGTTCCTTCCTTGTGTCCTAATCCTTCTTCACCAAAGGAACAGTTACTTCATAATTTGGATCAGGTTCAGGCGTTGAAATTTTATCTTCAAGCTACGAAGGATTTTAGACAGACTTTTTCCTTATTTGTTGTCTATTCTGGGAAGCGTAGAAGGCAGAAGGCATCTTCCACTTCCTTATCTTTTTAGTTGAGGAGTATTATTCGCTTGGCATATGAATCAGCTGGACATAAGCCTCCTCAGATAATTACGGCTCATTTAACTAGAGCTGTGGCATCATCCTGGGCCTTTAAGAATGAGGCCTCTATGGAGCAGATTTGTAGGGCGGCTACATGGTCCTCCTTACATACCTTTTAAAAATTTTAAAAATTTGACGTTTTTGCTTTGGCTGAAGAAGCTTTTGGGAGAAAGGTTTTGCAAGCTGTGGTGCCCTCAGATTAAGGGTCTGCCTCTCTTTTACACTCCCGTTTTTATTCAGTGTCCTCTTGAGCTTCGGTATATGTTTCCCACAAGTAATGAATGAAGCCGTGGACTCTCCTCATATTAAGAAGGAAAACATAAATCATGCTTACCAGATAATTTCCTTTCCTTCTGTATGAGGAGAGTCCACGGCCCCCGCCCGTTTTTCTCAGTTGGGCGGACCTAAATGTTTGTTTCTTCTTCTTGTACCCTTTATACCCTGATATTTCTCCTACTGTTCCTTGTTCCCTTGGCAGAATGACTGGGATGTGAGGGACGTGGGGGAGGTATTTAAGCCTTTGGCTGGGGTGTCTTTGCCTCCTCCTGGTGGCCAGGTTCTGTATTTCCCAAAAGTAATGAATGAAGCCGTGGACTTTCCTCATACAGAAGGAAAGGAAATTATCGGGTAAGCATAATTTATGTTATTATGTGTTCAGATACTATTGATTTAAAGTTAATGTTATATTTCACTTTGTCTATGGTATAAGTCACAATGTCAGTTCACAGAGAAAATAAGTAGTTGCCTTTGTTCCATTTATCAGGAAAGCATCTAAAATGCAGTTACCTTAACTTTGCTCCTCATGAGTCATAACACATCAAGAAGAAAAAATGCACAGTCCGGTCTTGGAGCTCACCGATCCTATTGAATGCCATAACACAAATCATGCGCTGCTCACACCGCAGAAATTCAACGCATCTCTTCAGGATCTATATCCTTTAGCGTTATAGAGAAAGTGTTGTATCCCCTCTGTATTCCCATACAAACCATACAAAGTGGACTTCCTGAAGATTGCAGTCATACTGTTTCTAGTAGCTTTGAGGCAGAAACAACTCAGCTCTCTCTCTCCCCATGTTGGCTTTTTTTGGGGTTCCTCTTCTTCCCAGCCTAGCAACATGAACACCAAATGAAAGGCAACATGGGGAAAGAGAGGTACCACTGGACCAAGATGTTTGATTTCATGTTAATATATAAATTTATGTCAATATATGCTCTAGGTAAAACTTTCTTTCCTCTGTCTGTTCTTTTACGCTGGATACTGTCAGCCTTTGTCACCTAAGTCCCCCTCATGATTTTTACTACACCCCTCCTCTCCCTGCAATCAGACCTCTGTAACATCCTGTGTTTCAGATAAAATCTGTAAAGTCCATTAAACTGGTCAGTATTGCTTCAGGCTTGAGAAAGAAAGGAGTCTTCCAAAACCTTGTCTACTTATAAATATATAGTTAGTCCAATAAAAAATTATAATTTCTCAGTGCAATACTTGTGTTACTTTGATAAAGATATGTATATGTGTGTGTGTTTGTGTGTATGTATACTGTGTGTATGTATATATGTGTGTGTGTGTGTATATATATATATATATATATATATATATATATATATATATATATATATATATATATATATATATATATATATATACGTGTGTGTGTATTTGTAGACAAGTCTATATGTACTATGCAATATTTAGAAAGAGAACATGCATTTTATGGCAATGATGTGATTTTATTTGTAGCATCACATATTTTTATAGGGGTATATAAAATGTAAACCATTCACCCATAAAATGTAACCCTTTTGAAAAGGCAATAAACATTTATTAACTTTAGGACTTGCTTTATTACTTTTATGGATATTTGCTTGATGGAGTCAGTTTAAAAAAACCCTTTACTTATTTGTATGCTATAAAATAAGCATGGCCCAGGTGTACATTGCCACCTGTTTACACAGGGGGATTCTGGGGCCCAGAGCAATAATAGTGCTTTGTTGTATACTACAATAAACATTCTGCAGCACATGTTCACTCTGAAATGTACTTGCAGCCCCAGACTTTGTAGGGGCATAAATTAGCGATTACCCAGAATTAAAAAAAAATTGTCAAACCTCATTGTAATAGAAAATGCTGCCATAGGCAGTTTTTTAATGGTATTTCTAACATTTCAATAAATATATAATTGTGCTGATCTTTTGACTGATATATTTTGTTTTACACTGAATACAATAAATTAATTTATATCCCCTGTTGAGAGAATTAGTCAATGCAAGCCAAATGCAGCCATTCTTAGCAGAGTGAGAGTGGGATATGTTGCAGGGAAGTGATGAAATAGCAGTGACGTAAAATGAAATATAGTTTGACATCTCCTCAATAGATACGTCTCTTTATTTTCTAGTCCTTTTTTTTTCCATTTTACCTGTTGCTTAGTAATAGCCACATTCAGTAAATCCATGTGCCACTTTTCACATAGATGCTAATTGTAGTGCTTGTTCTTTTTTAGCAATTGTAGACAGATATGATCTTCCTTCCTGAGAGAACATAAAGTGAAAGTTCTTCTGCCTTTGTCTTCCTAAAAGATCTTGTGTCATGGATATGCTCGAAAACATTTGCACGTTTTATGCCAAAAAAAAATTAAAAAAATTGCAAAAGCCATTTAATCACATTTAAGTATAGTAACAACATCCGTACATCTGTTTACCAAATTGGCATTATTAAATTGTTACTGCAGGTTCTAGCACAAAAAGAATCTGTTAAATTCAGACCTCTTGTTTTTATTCTATTCTATTTTTAATTTAACATTTCAAGCATTGTCAGTTGTTAGTACAGTATATGCATTATATGGCAGGAATCATTCCTACATCTTCATATATTTTTTGTTACCAAAGTTTAAGGATTTATTTTATCTGTAATTTAACATATCTGTGACATCCAGTTAAAACAAAATACATCTAAGATGCACATTTCAACTTCCAACTGTGTTTCATGTTCAGCTTTAGAAATCAGAAACTCCTTAAAGGGATAGAATGGTGAACGTTGAAATATGCATAGATAAATTTCAATTTTATGTCCAATCATTATACTTCCATTAGCAAAAGGTGCCCCCCCCCCCCACAGCATATGCTGGGAGGGTCTGTGCACCAGTAGTTAAAGGGAAACTAAACACAAATGATTTATTTTATGATTCAGATAGAGCATGTAATTTTAAGCAACTTTCTAATTTTCTCCAATTATCAATGTTTCTTAGTTCTGTTGATAACTTTATTTCAAAAAGCAGGAATGAAAGCTTAGGAGCCAGCCCATTTTTGATTCAGCACCCTGGATAGCGTTTGCTGATTGGTTACATTTAGCCACCAATCAGCAAACACTACCCAGGTGCTGAACCTAAAATGGGCCGGCTTCTAAGCTTTCATGCCTGTTTTTATCAAATAAAGATAACGAGAACAAATAATAAAATATAATAGGAGTAAATGAGAAAGTTGTTTAAAATTGCATGCTCTATCCGAAACATAAAAGAAAAAAAACTGGGTTTAGTGTCCCTTTCACTACACCTTCTCGGGGAGTCAGCAGTGGCTTATATGACTCACATTAATTGTTTACAAATACTGTATGCATCACAGGCAGCTCTGTGTGGTTAAATTCTGGTGCACAGGCCCTCACAGCATATGTGCATATGCTGCTTAAAGACGGTAACAATTTTTACTAGAAGCATTTTTGCCAATAGGTATATATTGCAAAAATGCTTCAATTTAAAATTGAAATGTATTCATGAACATTTCAGTTTTGACCTTTCTATCCCTTTAATTACTTTGTAAGAGATCCCTAAATATTTGCAGAAATGTACCTCTCCGTTCCATTAGATCCCCATGTGCAGTAAAAAGGCTAAAGAACCATTATAGTGAGGGAAAAAAGGCATTCTTTTATTCATTAATTAGAGCATATAATTGTATCGCTGTTTACCCTGTAAATCTATGTGATTAATTTTAACCCCTGCAAGTGTGTTGAACTAATAAACTAGTGCTCAGGATTCACAGAAAACTGCTGGTAGTGAGTGGAAACAGCCGCTGACCCAATCAGCAGCCCTAGTCACATGTTCCAGCATTGCAACTAGTATTTCTGGGTGGCTCAGCAGCAGTTTCTGCTCGGGACCAGCAGTTTACTGCATCTCCCTGATAAGTTATTTACCTGTGTGGTTAACCCCTTAGCTGGGACGATAGGGATGAAGTTGTATATTCTAATGAATAAGATCATGTATTATATTCACTGTAATATCCGTGAACCTCTTACTGCACAGTGAAGTATAATTGCTTGTAGAGGGAAATGTCTGCAAATGTATGGGATGCATATCATTTTTTCACTGTTATGGCCTTTTGATTTGTTCTTAAAAATCATATTGAATTTGATATCACAAATAGACTTTTGGCCCAAACTGAGGAAAAAACCCTAATACAGTCGATTTGCATCATAACAAGACAATGCAATAGCACTTAGTCTGAACTTCATGTACGTAGTAGATTTTTTTTCTGACCAATTTCAAAGTTATGTCCGTTTCCACTCCTCCTGTAACATGTGACAGGAATCAGCCAATCACAAATGCATATACGTACATTCTGTGAATTCTTGCACATGCTCAGTAAGAGCTGGTGACCTAAAAAGTGTAAATATAAAAAAAACTATGAACATTTTGTTAATGGAAGTAAATTGGAAAGTTACTTAAAATTGCTGCGCTATCTGAATCATGAAAGTTTAATTTTGACTTGAGTGTCCCTTTTAAATTTGTAACACTATTTTTTTTTTTTAGGGACGTATGTATTAAAGGTACTTGAAACCCACCGTTTTCTGTACTGATGAAGCATACAAGTTTAAACAACATTCCAATTTACTTCTATTATAAAATTTGCTTCATGTTCTTGGTATCCTTAGTTAAAAGAGCAGCAGTGCACTACTTTGAACTAGCTGAACACATCAGTGAGCCAATCACAAGAAGCATATATGTGCAGCCCTCAGTCAACAGCTAGCTCCCAGTAGTGCATTGCCGCTCCTGAGCCTACATTGGTATGATTTTCAATCAAGGTTACCAAGAGAAACAAATTAGATAATAGAAGTATAGAATTTGGAAAGTTTGTTTTAAAATGACATTTTCTTTTTGAATCTCATTTTTTTAGGTCATGTCCCTTTAATAAGATCTTGAAATAATTAATTGCTTTCATATAGCACTGCTGATTTATGTGATTTATCTTAGCAAGAAACAAGTTAAAGGGACAGTCTACAATATAATTTTTATTGTTTTAAAATATAGAAAATCCCTTTATTACAGATTCCCCAGTTTTGCATAACCACCACAGTTATATTAAAGTAAATGTAAATTTTTCCGGTTTGGATGATATAGTTATGTAGACAATCATCCTATTAAGCATACCGCCACAATAATTTTTTACTAAAAGTAATCATTTATTTCTAATTTCATATCGTAAATATGCTTCATTTACTGTACCCGCTCCTCCCACTCACTGTTTCCTGATTTTCCTCCATATTACGTAAACAGCGGTCCCACCCGCTGTTTACGTATCAGCAATGCGCGCTCCCGTTTACTATTGCCATTGCGCTTGCGTTACTCCGGTTTCCGCTGTCAAAAAACATAGTATTCATTGAATGAGTCCATTCAATGAAAACTATCGTTGCGAAGCGGACAGTATCTCCTAACACCCCAGCCTGTTATACCGCCAATTCGCAGAGAAATACATATCGAGTGTAACTGTGTAAGTCACTTTCTATAATATAAAATAAATTACTTTTCTCAAGCCATCTAACTGTATTTCAAAGTACTTATTTACAATGTACAATGTACTTATATACGGAGCCCTTTCACATCAACTTACCGAGTGCTGAAATAGTGAGGAAATGACAGGACTCCGTATACTGTTCTATTGCGCATGCGCGAAATGTGCACAAGCTGACTATAAATTAGCTTTCAACCAGAATCGAACGCATGCGCAAAAAGGACTTCTTACGTCATTCTAAGGGGGTGGGTCCCCCTGTGGTTAGAGACGTTATTGGCTAGTAAGACGTCTGTTATAAACAACAGGAGCGGAGCGCGAATGCCGGGTGGAGGATGATAACAACGAGAAACAGGATAAATTAGTGAAAATAAAGGTAATGATTGAAAAAATTAGCAATTGATGAATGAAAGTCCACTTTTTTATTAACATTTGTTACACATATGTTTAGACAGGAAGCTGACTTTACATTCACTTTAATATACTTTTTACCTCTGTGATTCCTTTGTTTCTAAGCATCTTCTGACAGCCCCCTGATCACATGACTTTGTATTTATTATCTATTTACTTGCATTTAGTACTGTGTTGTGTTAACTCTTAAATAACTCCCCGGACGTGAACACATTGTTATCTATATGGCCCACATGAACTAGCAGTCTCCTATTGTGAAAAGCAAATACAAAAGCATGTGATTAAGAGGCTGTCAATAGAGCCTTTGAAACAGGCAGACATTTAGAGGTTTAATCATTATAAAGTATATTAATGTATCAATGTTGGTTGGTCAATGCTGGGGAATGGGTAGTAAAGGCGTTACCTATCTTTTTAAACCATAACAATTTTTGTGTAGACTGTCCCTTTAATTTTAAGGGCGAAAGATCTGTACTAACAAAATAGATTTGCTTCAATCATATCCCACAAACTTTTTTGCCCCCTCTAAAACGCTTTCTGGACCATCCTTCAGATTTGTTTTACTTTGTTAGCTTTTAACCTAAAACAAAGCTGCAAATCACAGTACTGTTTCAGTTGTGTTGTAATCCTTTCACATATTATTTTAAAGTTAAAACTTATGTTATGTGTAGAGGTGTCAGATGAATCCCTGCTTGTCATTTTTGGCAGGAGCCACACTTGGCTAAACAGGCAAACACATTTTCTTCCTAAGATAGAGTCCACGGCTTCATTCCTTACGGTTGGGAAATACAACACATGGCCACCAGGAGGAGGCAAAGACACCCCAGCCAAAGGCTTAAAGGGGCATGAAACCCCAAAAACTTATTTCATGATTCAGATAGAGAATACAATTTTTAACAACTTTCCAATTCACTTCTTTTATTTCATTTGCTTCCTTCTCTTGTTATCCTTTGCTGATAGGTTTATCTAAGAAAGCCCAGGATCAGCAAAGCTGCTGATTGGTGCCTGCATATATATATATACTGATTGTCATTGGCTCACCCATGTGTTCAGTCAGCAATCGGCAGTGCATTACTGCTCCTTCAATAAAGGATAACAAGAGAATTAAGCAAATTTGATAATAGAAGTAAACTGGAAAGTTGTTTAAAATTGTATGTTCTACCTAAATCATGAAAGAAAAAAATTGGGTTTTACGTCCCTTTAACCCCTTGAGTGCTAACGACGCCTCTGAGCCGTCACAGAGTTTCACACTCAGGTGCTAACGACGGCTCAGAGCCGTCGCTAGCACTTTCTCACCTTGAGGGAGATCTGGGGGCTCCCACCCACTCCTACCCCGGAGATCAGGCCTGAATAGTGATGTCACGCACAATGACGCGATGATGTCACAGCACAACTTTATTTAAAAATTAAAATGACAAGTATAGGAAAATGGGTCATGCTGCTTAGAAGCCTGTATCTCGGGCATCTAAGCAGCTACAGACACCCAAGACCCACCGTTGGAAAGGTAATTGCCTAACATTTCCAACGATGTATGTCTTGGGATCTGGAAAAAAAAAAGTAAAAAAAAATATATATTAAAAAAAAAAAAAAAAAGTCAGCTTAGCACCCAGGTGGGAAAGTGCTAACTACTCAAATGGTTAAATATCCCTACCACTTCCTCATTACCCCGTCATTCTTTGCCTTTCGTCACATTAGGAGGTGGCAGAGAAGTGTCAGAAGATTCGGAGAGTCCTGAAAAAGGGTATCTGCCCTTCGAGAGAGGACTGGAGTTTTAAGTAGTTATGTCAACCTCTCAGTGAGAGTATTAATGAAAGTTAGAGTCTGGAGATGCAGGGAAAGTTTTTCTGCGAAACCATCCAGACTACTGCTAACAGCTCCTTAGCAATGGGTGTTGACGAGTTTCACTGCCTGCTTTCTTTCACTCAAGTCCATGTCAGGAGTGCTGATATAAGACTATCATACCTGAGAGACTGTGTTCTATTCCACAGCATGGATCCTGGAGGTAAGATTGTTTAAATTTTTACACAAAAAACGCTATAACAGAGTCACAGTGTGGCTCCTTTATACCTTGATAGGATCCAGGGTTAATATCCTCTGAAGGGGGTTTATTGAACAGTTGGAGTTAATTAATCAGTGTATTAATTATTTATTTACATGCTGTTTTGTGTGATTTCTTTTCCTGGGCTAATAGACTGGGTGTTTTTGACTGGAACAAACAGGTTTCACTTTTAAGTTTCACTTTCATTTTTGAAAGTGTTGCACAGCTCCTATTACTTGCTTTACTTCTAAGAACAGGGGAAGTACTGTCTAGATTCTCTGAGGCTGAAAGTGCCCCAGCCATTGGGAGTGTAAAGGTGCAGTTTTCTATAATAAAAAATGTTTTTTATTTGTGTCCTCCTGTGGGTATAACCTGAGCTAGGGAGGGCTCTGACATGTTAGAAGGTACTCCTTTTGTACTAAATCATACCTTGTGAGGAGGCAGTGGTTTTTCCGCCCACTCAATTATGTTCCACATGCTTTAACACTGTTATAAAGTCTAAGAAGTGAGACAAGCCTGCTAAGGTTCTTAGCCCTCTGAGCCGTCTACCTCTCAGGACTCTGCGTCCTGTGAGATTACTACCCTTGCTACATTATCCACTCCGCATGCAGTTCTCCATAGCACATCTAATCCTCCATCCGGAGGGGGCCTTCTTCCTGCGGACTTTGATGCACAGTTACAAACGGCGGTGTCTGTGGCCCTCAGTGCATTACCTCGCTCTAACAAATGCAAGTTAAAAGTTAAACATAGCTCTCCTGACCAGGAGTCATCTAAATATTTATCTAATTTAGCTATTATGTCCCAGTTATCTGATGATGAGTTAACCTCTGTAGCTTCAGAGGGTGAACTTTCTGGGTTGGAGTCCTTAGCGTCTAAGCCTCCTGCTGCAGAGGAACCATCCTTTAGATTCAGAATTTAGTTTTTTATTCAGAATTTTTTGTTTTTTATTAAAGGAGGTACTGTTTACGTTAGAGGTTCCAGAGGCCGCGCTTCCTGAAGAACCTATGATACCTAAGTTAGACAGAGTTTATGTAGACAGGAAAGTTCCTTTAACTTTTCCTGTGCCGGTTAAGATGGCACAGGAATGAATGGGAAATAATTGGTTCTTCCTTTTCCCCCTCGTCTACTTTTAAAAAGTTGTTCCCGGTCCTAGACTCTCAACTGTATTTGTGGGGCTCCATTACTAAGGTGGATGGTGCTATCTCTACACTTGCTAAACGTACTACTATACCTCTTGAGGATAGTTCTTTGTTCAGAGAGCTGATGGATAAGAAAAGGGAAACCTTTCTGAAAAAGATGTTTCAACATATGAGATTTTTGTTTTAACCGGCGGCTGCAGTTGCCGTGGTTGACGGAGCGGCTACCTACTGGTGCAACTCTTTGTCGGAACTCATTGAAGTGGAGTCTCCCCTTGAGGATATTCAAGACAGAATTAAAGCTCTGAGAATTGCTAATTCTTTTATCTGTGATGCGAACATGCAAATTATTTGCCTAAATGCAAAGACCTCTGGCTCTGCGGTCCTAGCCCGCCGGGCGCTCTGGTTGTAGTCTTGGTTTGCGGATATGACTTCTAAGTCCAGACTCCTTTCTCTTCCCTTCAAGGGAAAGATTTTATTTGGTCCAGGCCTGGACTCCATTATTTGTACTGTTACCGGAGGCAAGGGTGCCTTCCTACCGCAAGATAAGAAGAACAAGTCTTCTAATTTCCGTTTCTTTTGTTCTGACAAATCCCAACGACAACAATTCTCCTCCAAGCCCGAGCAACCCAAAATTACTTGGAAGCCGGCTCAGTCCTGGAATAAATCCAAGCAGAATAAGAAATCTGCCAAAATCAAATCTGTATGAAGGGGCGGCCCCCGATCGGATTGTGTAGGGGGCAAACTATCTCTTTTTTTCATACTCCTGGTTCAAGGACGTACCTTTCGAATCTGTCTACCAGACCAAAAAAGAGGGATGCCTTTCTAGGGTGCGTTCGGGATCTAATCTCCTTAGGAGTTGTTGTCCTGGTGCCTATCGAAGAAAGAGGTTTGGGGTTTTATTCAAATTTTCGCGGTCCCAAAGAAGGAAGAAACTTTCAGCCCAATTCTGGACCTAAAGTGCTTAAACAAATTTCTCAATGCCCCTTCCTTCAAGATGGAGACGATAAGGTCCATCCTTCCTTTAATTCAGGAAGGCCAGTTTATGACTACTAAAGATCTGAAGGACGCTTACCTTCATATTTCAGTCCACAGGGAACACTTTCAGTTTCTGAGGTTTGCATTCCTAGACTAGCACTTCCAGTTCATTGCCCTTCCGTTTGACCTAGCTACTGCTCTAAGAATATTTACGAAGGTTCTGGGGACTCTTCTAGCCGTTGACAGAACTCAAGGTATTGCAGTAGCCCCATACTTGGACGATATTCTGGTGCAAGCACCATCCTTTCGTCTTGCAGAAGAATTCTTGGAGTCCCTTCTAAATCTTCTTCAATCACATGGATGGAAGATAAACTTGGAAAATAGTTCTCTTATCCTAAGTACCAGGGTGGAATTCCTGGGTACTATAATAGACTCCATATCCATGAAGATATTTCTAACAGACCAGAGATGTTGCAAGCTAACTTTGGTATGTCTTGCCCTCCGGACCTCCTTGAATCCTTCTGTGGCTCTGTGTATGGAGGTGATTGGTCTCATGGTGTCCTGCTTTGACATCATTCGTTTTGCCAGGTTCCGTCTCAGACCTTTACAACTGTGCATGCTGAGGCAGTGGAACGGGTATTATTCAGATCTGTCTCAACAGATTGTATTAGACAGCCAGTCAAGAGAATGGCTCTCTTGGTGGCTCTGTCCAGATCATCTGTCCCAAGAGACATATTTCTTAAGACCATCCTGGGAGATTGTGACTACGGACACAAGCCTATCCAGATGGGGAATGGTTTGGGGTTCCAGGAAGGCACAGGGGTTGTGGACTCAGGAGGACTTCCTCCCTCCCGATCAATATTTTGGAATTACGGGCAATCTTCAAGGCCTTGAAGGCTTGGCCACTTCTGGGTTTTTCCAAGTTTATCAGATTCCACTCAGACAATATAACCTCTGTGGCTTACATCAACCATCAGAGGAGAACGAGTAGTTCCTTGGCGATGAAGGAAGTATCTCAGATTCTGGAGTGGGCGGAGGCCCACAGTTGTTTGCTGTCAGCAATCCACATTCCAAGTGTGGACAACTGGGAGGCAGATTTTCTCATCAGGCAATCCTATCTAGGGGAATGGTCTCTCCATTCCAAGGTGTTCACAGATATACTGTATGTAGCAAGTGGGGGATGCCGGAGATAGATCTCATGGCGTCCCTTCTCAATGCCAAGCTACCCAAGCAGATCTAATAGATGCACTAGCAGTGCCCTGGAGGTTTAAACCCATATATCTTTTTCCTCCATTACCACTTCTTCGAGTGGTGGCCCGAATCAAGCAGGAGCGGGTATCAGTAATCTTTATTGCTCCATTGTGGCCACAAAGGACGTGTTTTGCGGATCTCGTGGGGATGTCCTCATCCCCTCTGTGAAAGTTACCTTGTAGCAGAGACCTGCTGATACAAGGTCCATTTGTTCATCAAAATCTAGATTCTCTGAGGCTGACTGCGTGGAGATTGAACACTTAGTCTTAGCCAAGAGAGGTTTCTCTGAGAGTGTCATTGATACTCTTATTCAAGCTTGTAAACCAGTTACTCAGCATATCTACCACACAGTGTGAAGGACTTTCTTATTCTGGTGTGAAGAGCGTGGTTTTTCCTGGCACAGAGTTAAAGTTGCTAGGATCTTATCTTTTCTCCAGCATGGGCTGGAGAAGGGCCTTTCTGCTAGTTCCCTGATTGGACAGATTTCGGGCCCTGTCGGTTTTATTTCACAATAGACCGGCTGAGCTTCCAGACGTGCAGACCTTTGTTAAGGCTCTGATTAGGATCAGACCTGTGCTTAGATCTGGGGCTCCTCCTTGGAGCCTAAGTCTTGTTCTTCGGGTTTTGCAACAGGTTCCGTTTGAGCCTCTGAATTTTGTTGATGTTAAATTGTTATCTTGGAAGGTTCTCTTTTTATTGGCTATTGCCTTTTCGCACAGAGTTTCTTTGATCTCTGCTTTGCAATGTGAGCCCCCTTTTCTGATTTTTCATGCAGATAAGGCAGTTTTATGTACTAAATTAGGTTTTCTTCCTAAGGATCGCAACATCAATCAGAAGATTGTAATTCCTTCCTTGTGTCCTAATCCTTCTTCATCAAAGGAATGCTTACTTCACAATTTGAATGTGATTCGCGCCTTGAAGTGCTATATTAAGGCTACTAAGGAGTTTAGACAATCTTCCTCTTTGTTTGTTGTCTATTCGGTGAAGTGTAAGGGGCAGAAGGCTACTTCAACTTCCCTATCTTTTTGGTTAAGGAGTGTCATCTGCTTAGCTTATGAGACAGCGGGAAATTGTCATCCTGAGAGGATAACGGCTCATTCCACTAGAGCAGTGGCTTCCTCTCGAGCCTTTAAGAACGAGGCCTCTATGGATCAGATTTGTAAGGTGGCTACCTGGTCCTCCTTACATACTTTTTCAAAATTTTACAAGTTTGATGTTTTTTCTTCAGCTGAAGCACCTGGTGGTCAGGTGTTGTATTTCTCAACAGTAAGGAATGAAGCCATGGACTCTCCCTATCCGGAAGGAAAGGAATTTATCTGGTAAGCATGAATTATGTTTTTTTAGTTCGATATTGTAATAAAATTCTGTTCTTCCCAAGTGTGTGTGTATGTTTGTGTGTATATGTGTGTGTATATATATATATATATATATATATATATATATATATATATATATATATATATATATATGTGTGTGTATATATATATATGTGTATATATATATACAGTATATGTTATTATTTTATTTTTATTTTATTTTTTCTGGACTGTTTCTGTGACCACTTTAACTTTTGTAACCTCAGTAAAATCTCTTGTGGCTGATTTGTAGTAAAGTATTTTTCAAATAAATTTTACACTTTCATGATCGGCTTGTTTTGTAAATTGAATTTACAAAAAAAATCTAGCATTTACAATGTACTTGTTTACTTATGTGTGCTCAAAAATTAAAATCTTCTTGTGAAAACGTTCAGAAGATATTAAAAGGATAAAACATCATATTGACCTTCATACGGTAAATCCAGTCTGCCTCATGTACAAAGTCTAATACAAAACTATCTATATTTCTGTCCCTCTGTCTATCTAATATTTATAACACACAAAAAGCCAGCACTCACTTTAATGCACACAACTAGGTTAAAGGCAAATGATCAAGAGTTAGTTATAGCATTTGGCCAGATGTTAAGAGACACACATACTGCAATAAGGCCTCTTCTTACCTGGGTCCTTACATATGCTTCTTTTAATCAAACATGCTGGGATGAAATAAAAAATACCTCAGACATATCTTAATTTTCCTAGAGACATTCAAAACATGGTGGTGGACTAATTTTTCAAACTGGGCCTATCACCATTTGGCTAATTGCTGTAACTAATTAGCTTTATGAATCTGTTTCATGCTAAAATTCATATTTTCAAACAAAACCTTTTCAAGATGGGCAGTGAAAAACGCTCTAGATTTATTTAGTATCCAGGTGCTTGAGTCTTCTGGTCAAATATTATCTATGTGTTTGGCTTTCAGCCTTTTATTTGGCAGATTTATACTTCACATCTGAACTTGTTTAGTAATGAGTTTTGCTTTGTCAAAGAGTCAGTTTATCACATAACTAATTTATTCCAAAATTCTGTGCCTAAACTATCTCTAGTTTTAATACAAAACATTTAGAGTGCCTCTTAATCCGCATACAATAAATTGTCTTTTTCTAGTAAAGGATCTTTTAAGTGTTCTGGAAACTCTGACATAAAAAAAGTATTTATTTCTATGACTTTTATTCATCATCTTTACATACGCCTTTAGCATTATAAGCTATATTGAAAAAATAAAAGAAGCCCCAATGTAATTGTTCTGTTCCAATTGAATGACAAGTATTTTAGTTATTTATAAACTATATTCTCTGTCTTGCTATCTATCTGTGACGGACAAGTCAAATCCCATGCCACTGTAGACTAAACACAGCCAACCGCATCCTCTGGTCCTCGTCTACTCATTTTTGTGACTGACAAATAACCTTTAGGGCATCTGAATGCTTTCTCTTAGCCAAGACAGCAGTCGCTCTACCCCAGATTCCACAAACTCATACTGAGTTTGTTAATGAATCAGTCTATCCTTTAATTTAACACCACACACATATTTATATAGAACCTATCTCCTAGCCCAGTTCATATACATGCCAAAGACATGGAAAAGAACCAATTACAGTTAAACAAATACAACCCACAGTTATAAATCACATGCTCATACTAAAAAGTAAAAGATAAAATAAAAAAAATTATATACATATATCCTATATAATAGAATGCCAAGTGTGTTTGTCCGAAGCTGTCATGCGCAGTAGAGACTGCGCGCGAGGACAAACACACCTGGCCTTCTAACTAACCTCCTGGCATCGTGGAGTGGGTGTGACCGGCAGGTGCGGCGTAGGCGTGACTGGGCGGGTGCGACATGGGCGTGACCGGGTGTGACATCGACGGGACCGGGCGTGACATGGGCAGGGCCGGGGATTGCGTGGGTGGGGCTGGGCGGGCCCAGATGCCGGCAGACAGGGAGCTCTAAAGAGGGGGGATAGAGATAGCAGAAAATGGTGTATAGAGAGAGCAGAAGAGGGGGGAAAGAGAGAGGGAGAGAGACAGCAAAAGAGAGAGGGGGAGAGAGACAGCAAAAGAGAGGGTGGAGAGAGAGACCGCAAAAGAGAGAGGGGGAGAGAGACAGCAAAAGAGAGGGTGGAGAGAGAGACAGCAAAAGAGAGGGGTAGAGGGACAACAAAAGAGAGAGGGGGAGAGAGACAGCAAAAGAGAGGGTGGAGAGAGAGACAGCAAAAGAGAGGGGGGAGAGGGACGGCAAAAGAAAGGAGGGAGAGAGACAGCAAAAGACAGGGGGGAGAGAGACCGCAAAAGAGAGGGGGGAGAGAGACCGCAAAAGAGAGGGGGAAGAGAGACCGCAAAAGAGAGGGGGGAGAAAGACCACAAAAGAGAGGGGGGAGAGAGACCACAAAAGAGAGGGGGGAAGTGCACAAAAAAGAGGGGGAGAGCGCGCAAAAGAGAGGGGGAGAGAGACAACAAAAGAGAGGGGTAGAGAGACAGCAAAAGAGAGAGGGGGAGAGAGACCGCAAAAGAGAGGGTGGAGAGAGAGACAGCAAAAGAGAGGGGGGGAGAGACGGCAAAAGAGAGGAGGGAGAGAGACAGCAAAAGACAGGGGGAGAGAGACAGCAAAAGACAGGGGGAGAGAGACAGCAAAAGAGAGGGGGAGAGAGACCGCAAAAGAGAGGGGGGGGAGAGTGCACAAAAGAGAGGGGAAGAGTGCACAAAA
This sequence comes from Bombina bombina, assembly GCF_027579735.1. Classification (NCBI taxonomy): domain Eukaryota; kingdom Metazoa; phylum Chordata; class Amphibia; order Anura; family Bombinatoridae; genus Bombina; species Bombina bombina. The sequence continues at coordinate 1,112,796,175 of NC_069501.1, read as the reverse complement.
AAGAGGGGGAGAGCGCGCAAGAGAGAGGGGGAGAGAGACAGCAAAAAAGAGGGGGAGAGAGACTGCAAAAGAGAAGGGGGAGAGAGACAGCAAAATAGAAGGGGGACAGAGATCACAAAAGAGAGGGGGGAGAGATCACAAAAGAGAGGTGGAGAGTGCACAAAAGAGAGAGGGGGAGAGTGCGCAAGAGAGAGGGGGAGAGTGCACAATAGAGAGGGGGGATTGTGCGCAAAAGAGAGTGGGGAAAAAGCGCTAAAGATAGGGGGAGAGAGCGCAAAAGAGAGGGGGAGAGAGTGCAAAAGAGTGGGGGGAGATGGCACAAAAGAGTGGGGGGAGATGGCACAAAAGAGATGGGGGGAGAGAGCACAAAAGAGAGGGGGGATAGAGAGAGAGCAAGGAATGGGTCCACTGTACTGCAAAAAATGGCCCATGTACACGGGCTTTAGGACTAGTGTGTGTATATATATATATATATATATATATATATATAGTCATACTCTGCAAGGGAGCAGGTTCAGGAGTTGGGAGCTGTTGTGCAGATGTGTCAGATTCTGGGGTTAAAGTTGTGTTTTGTCTGCGTGTGTCTTTCCTTTTTGGCATAATTAAACAGGTACAAGGTTTTAGGAAATAAAAGATGATGTTTTATTTATAGGATAATAAGCAATGCAGAGATATGCAATTAGATAAGACAATGTCTATAGGCTGTAGTATTAGGCAGGAATACAGATCTTTGTAATAACAGGCAGGATACTTGCATATGCTGTAGACTGGAACTGTGTTATAACAGGCAGGAATGCAGGTCTTTGTAATAACAGACAGGACACTTGCATAGGCTGTAGACTGGAATTGTGTAATAACAGACAGGGATGCAGTGCTTTGTAATAACAGACAGGATACTTGCATATGCTGTAGACTGGAATTGTGTAATAACAGGCAGGAATGCAGAGCTTTGTAATAACAGGCAGGATACTTGTGTATGCTGTAGACTGGAACTGTGTAATAACAGGCAGGATACTTGCATATGCTGTAGATTGGAACTGTGTAATAACAGGCAGGAATGCAGGGCTTTGTATTACAGGCAGGATACTTGCATATGCTGTAGACTGGAACTGTGTTATAACAGGCAGGAATGCACGGCTTTGTAATAACAGACAGGATACTTGCATATGCTGTAGACTGGAATTGTGTAATAACAGGCAGGGATGCAGAGCTTTGTAATAACAGACAGGATACTTGCATATGCTGTAGACTGGAATTGTGTAATAACAGGCAGGAATGCAGAGCTTTGTATATCAGGCAGGATATTTGCATATGCTGTAGACTGGAGCTGTGTTATAACAGGCAGGGATGCAGAGCTTTGTAATAACAGACAGGATACTTGCATATGCTGTAGACTGGAACTGTGTAATAACAGGCAGGAATGCAGTGCTTTGTATATCAGGCAGGATATTTGCATATGCTGTAGACTGGGACTGTAAGGATTCCAGTCCTGATTTTACCTTTTGCTCCAACTCACCTCCCTCACCTGTACTTAAGGCTTCACCACGCCCCAAACAAGTGCTTAGTTGTTGAGTATTTTTGCTAAAACTCAGTGCCTGTTTCTTATAAGCTAATCCATATCAGAATAAGATTTACACTCTATACTTTAATTCCTGGATTACAAATACCAGCTGCAGTTTGGTTCGACTGAGGATTGATTAAGAACTTGCTACATTGCAAACTTAAGGATTCTAACTCAAGATTCATTACAACCTGTTTCAGCATATCACCTCTGCAGGACTTGATACTTTGTTTCTATAAAAAGGATTCTACTTTCCAGCTACGGTATTTGTAAAATGTCTGCATTGCTAAGGAGCGTTACTTTAAAGGCTAATAGAGTTGTCATATTATACCTGAACATTCTCAAATAGACTTTCTCTCTTCAAATCTTCTAACACTTACAAACGTCTGCCTTAATTTAACAACACAAGGACTTTCTCATTCATTCCCATACCGGGCCGTAACGGACCTTCTCTGACGTCACACACAGCTGTACTTAGCTCAGCGGGTCTCACCGCTCTCACTACTCACAAAGGACTCTGTTTGTATTTCACGCTGCATAACATTATTCAGTGAGTTGTGCCTTGCAGCAGGTCACGCCCCTGTCAGCACCTGCAGCTCAGTCTATTTCATGTCTCTCATGCAGCAGTGGTTTATTTTTCTATCTCATGTCTCTCACACAGCAGTGGTTTATTATCTAAAAGTTATCTTACCTATATGGGCACAATCTATGTAACTGCCAAAAGTTATTGCTAACATTATTTTCCTTCTACAAAGCTATATTACTTTTATGGTATAACTATAATATATATCCATATAAAGTGTCCCTTCATTTCCTTATAAATATCACTCTGAGTTTACACAGTCTATGCTGATATAATAGCCTGTACTCCAGTTGTGAAACATATATAATTTTATTCAGCTCTGCAGTTGTGATTCAAACAACCAAGGAATCTGATAGGAACTGTGTTATAACAGGCAGGAATGCAGCGCTTTGTAATAAGACAGGATACTTGCATATGCTGTAGACTGGAACTGTGTAATAACAGGCAGGAATGCAGGGCTTTGTATATCAGGCAGGATATTTGCATATGCTGTAGACTGGAACTGTGTTATAACAAACAGGAAACTTGCATAGACTGCAAACTGGAACTCTATAGTATCAGTTAACAAGCAAGCAAAAGTACCTGAGTCAGTCTTTAGGAAATAGAGAATTAGGCAAGATTAATTGCCAGGAAATCAGTCCAAAAATGAAACACAGTGCCAAGGGAATATCCAGAAGAGTAGTCAGGAAATGAAGCAGAAATCAGGAACCAGGAAATCCAACAAATCTGTATTTCACTCAGGAAACAGGACCAGAGGGTCTTTCAGAGTATAACGCTCAATTTCAAGGCCCAGAACTGCCAGCATACCTCCCAGAGTTGCAGCAAACAGAAAAACCCAATATTCGTAGCCTGTGATCAAGCCATCTGGTGGCAGAGTGCAAGAATATTGGGTTTTTCTGTTTGCTGCAACTCTGGGAGGTATGCTGGCAGTTCTGGGCCTTGAAATTGAGCGTTATACTCTGAAAGACCCTCTGGTCCTGTTTCCTGAGTGAAATACAGATTTGTTGGATTTCCTGGTTCCTGATTTCCTGGTTCCTGGGTCATGATATATATATATATATATATATATATATATATATATATATATATATATATATATATATATATATATATATATATATATATATATATATATATATATATATATATATATATATATATATAGGGAGTGCAGAATTATTAGGCAAGTTGTATTTTTGAGGATTAATTTTATTATTAAACAACAACCATGTTCTCAATGAACCCAAAAAACTCATTAATATCAAAGCTGAATAGTTTTGGAAGTAGTTTTTAGTTTGTTTTTAGTTATAGCTATTTTAGGGGGATATCTGTGTGTGCAGGTGACTATTACTGTGCATAATTATTAGGCAACTTAACAAAAAACAAATATATACCCATTTCAATATAACATCTCAACATTCACAAATATACATTTCTGACATTCAAAAACAAAACAAAAACAAATCAGTGACCAATATAGCCACCTTTCTTTGCAAGGACACTCAAAAGCCTGCCATCCATGGATTCTGTCAGTGTTTTGATCTGTTCACCATCAACATTGCGTGCAGCAGCAACCACAACCTCCCAGACACTGTTCAGAGAGGTGTACTGTTTTCCCTCCTTGTAAATCTCACATTTGATGATGGACCACAGGTTCTCAATGGGGTTCAGATCAGGTGAACAAGGAGGCCATGTCATTAGATTTTCTTCTTTTATACCCTTTCTTGCCAGCCACGCTGTGGAGTACTTGGACGCATGTGATGGAGCATTGTCCTGCATTAAAATCATGTTTTTCTTGAAGGATGCAGACTTCTTCCTGTACCACTGCTTGAAGAAGGTGTCTTCCAGAAACTGGCAGTAGGACTGGGAGTTGAGCTTGACTCCATCCTCAACCCGAAAAGGCCCCACAAGCTCATCTTTGATGATACCAGCCCAAACCAGTACTCCACCTCCACCTTGCTGGCGTCTGAGTCGGACTGGAGCTCTCTGCCCTTTACCAATCCAGCCACGGGCCCATTCATCTGGCCCATCAAGACTCACTCTCATTTCCTCAGTCCATAAAACCTTAGAAAAATCAGTCTTGAGATATTTCTTGGCCCAGTCTTGACGTTTCAGCTTGTGTGTCTTGTTCAGTGGTGGTCGTCTTTCAGCCTTTCTTACCTTGGCCATGTCTCTGAGTATTGCACACCTTGTGCTTTTGGGCACTCCAGTGATGTTGCAGCTCTGAAATATGGCCAAACTGGTGGCAAGTGGCATCTTGGCAGCTGCACGCTTGACTTTTCTCAGTTCATGGGCAGTTATTTTGCGCCTTGGTTTTTCCACACGCTTCTTGCGACCCTGTTGACTATTTTGAATGAAACACTTGATTGTTCGATGATCACGCTTCAGAAGCTTTGCAATTTTAAGAGTGCTGCATCCCTCTGCAAGATATCTCACTATTTTTGACTTTTCTGAGCCTGCCAAGTCCTTCTTTTGACCCATTTTGCCAAAGGAAAGGAAGTTGCCTAATAATTATGCACACCTGATATAGGGTGTTGATGTCATTAGACCACACCCCTTCTCATTACAGAGATGCACATCACCTAATATGCTTAATTGGTAGTAGGCTTTCGAGCCTATACAGCTTGGAGTAAGACAACATGCATAAAGAGGATGATGTGGTCAAAATACTAATTTGCCTAATAATTCTGCACTCCCTGTATATATATACAGGGAGTGCAGAATTATTAGGCAAGTTGTATTTTTGAGGATTCATTTTATTATTGAACAACAACCATGTTCTCAATGAACCCAAAAAACTCATTAATATCAAAGCTGAATAGTTTTGGAAGTAGTTTTTAGTTTGTTTTTAGTTATAGCTATTTTAGGGGGATATCTGTGTGTGCAGGTGACTATTACTGTGCATAATTATTAGGCAACTTAACAAAAAACAAATATATACCCATTTCAATTATTTATTTTTACCAGTGAAACCAATATAACATCTCAACATTCACAAATATACATTTCTGACATTCAAAAACACAACAAAAACAAATCAGTGACCAATATAGCCACCTTTCTTTGCAAGGACACTCAAAAGCCTGCCATCCATGGATTCTGTCAGTGTTTTGATCTGTTCACCATCAACATTGCGTGCAGCAGCAACCACAGCCTCCCAGAACACTGTTCAGAGAGGTGTACTGTTTTCCCTCCTTGTAAATCTCACATTTGATGATGGACCACAGGTTCTGAATGGGGTTCAGATCAGGTGAACAAGGAGGCCATGTCATTAGATTTTCTTCTTTTATACCCTTTCTTGCCAGCCACGCTGTGGAGTACTTGGACGTGTGTGATGGAGCATTGTGCTGTATGAAAATCATGTTTTTCTTGAAGGATGCAGACTTCTTCCTGTACCACTGCTTGAAGAAGGTGTCTTCCAGAAACTGGCAGTAGGACTGGGAGTTGAGCTTGACTCCATCCTCAACCCGAAAAGGCCCCACAAGCTCATCTTTGATGATACCAGCCCAAACCAGTACTCCACCTCCACCTTGCTGGCGTCTGAGTCGGACTGGAGCTCTCTGCCCTTTACCAATCCAGCCACGGGCCCATCCATCTGGCCCATCAAAACTCACTCTCATTTCATCAGTCCATAAAACCTTAGAAAAATCAGTCTTGAGATATTTCTTGGCCCAGTCTTGACGTTTCAGCTTGTGTGTCTTGTTCAGTGGTGGTCGTCTTTCAGCCTTTCTTACCTTGGCCATGTCTCTGAGTATTGCACACCTTGTGCTTTTGGGCACTCCAGTGATGTTGCAGCTCTGAAATATGGCCAAACTGGTGGCAAGTGGCATCTTGACAGCTGCACGCTTGACTTTTCTCAGTTCATGGGCAGTTATTTTGCGCCTTGGTTTTTCCACACGCTTCTTGCGACCCTGTTGACTATTTTGAATGAAACGCTTGATTGTTCGATGATCACGCTTCAGAAGCTTTGCAATTTTAAGAGTGCTGCATCCCTCTGCAAGATATCTCACTATTTTTTACTTTTCTGAGCCTGTTAAGTCCTTCTTTTGACCCATTTTGCCAAAGGAAAGGAAGTTGCCTAATAATTATGCACACCTGATATAGGGTGTTGATGTCATTAGACCACACCCCTTCTCATTACAGAGATGCACATCACCTAATATGCTTAATTGGTAGTAGGCTTTCAAGCCTATTCAGCTTGGAGTAAGACAACATGCATAAAGAGGATGATGTGGTCAAAATACTAATTTGCCTAATAATTCTGCACTCCCTGTATGTATATATATATATATATATATATATATATATATATATATATATATATATATATATATATATACATTTCTTTCATGTAATTGGCAAGAGTCCATGAGCTAGTGACGTATGGGATATACAATCCTACCAGGAGGGGCAAAGTTTCCCAAACCTCAAAATGCCGATAAATACACCCCTCACCACACCCAAAATTCAGTTTTACAAACTTTGCCTCCTATGGAGGTGGTGAAGTAAGTTTGTGCTAAGATTTCTATGTTGATATGCGCTTCTCAGCATTTTTGAAGCCCGTTTCCTCTCAGAATACAGTGAATGTCAGAGAGATGTGAAGGGAGTTTCACCTATTGAATGCAATATCTTTCCTCACGGGAATCTATTTCATAGGTTCTCTGTTATCGGTCGTAGAGATTCATCTCCTACCTCCCTTTTCAGTACTGGTTTGGCTATCTGCTATATGTGGATGGGTGTCTTCAGGTAAGTATGTTTTCATTACTTAAATACACTCTTAGCTATGGTTTGGCACTTTATGTATTTATATAAAGTTTTAAATATATGTATTGTACTTATATCTGCCATGATTCAGGTTTCAGTATATTTCCTTTTGTAGACTGTCAGTTTCATATTTGGGAAATGCATTTTTTAGAAATGTATTTCTTACTTGCGGTGTATTCTTTTTACAATTGACTGTCATTTTTAAAATTTTTGGGCAGAATTAGGCTCGCGAGGGCACAAAACACTGAAGTTTATTGCATCATTCTTGACGCAAAATTTATTTGGCACAAAGTTACATTTGTTGACGCAAATTCGTCATTTCTGCCGTCTTAGTTGACGCCGGGTCCTTTCACAAGGTTGCGTCATCTATGGCGCGAGTGTGTCATTTCCGGACGTATTTTGGCAGCAAAAATGATTTTTCTGTTTGTTGTGCATCATATTTGGCGCCAAATATTTTCCTTATTTTAGACCCCATTCCTATTTGCCTTTTGCCTTTTTTATGTCAGAGGTCTATTCTGTTTGCATTTTTTCCAATTCCTGAAACTGCCATATAAGGAAATTGATAATTTTGCTTTATATGTTGTTTTTTCCTCTTACATTTGCAAGATGTCTCAATCTGATCCTGTCTCAGAATTCGCTGTTGGATCCCTGCTGACTGATAACAGTTCTACCAAAGCTAAGTGCATTTGTTGTAAACTTGTGGCGATTATACCTCCAGCTGTGGTTTGTAATAGTTGTCATGATAAACGTTTACATGCAGAAAATGTATCCATCAGTAGTAGTTCATTACCTGTTGCTATTCCCCCAACATCTAATGCACAAGATATACCTGTAAATTTAAAATAATTTATTTCTGATTCAATACAGAAAGCTTTGTCTGCCATTCCGCCTTCTAATAAACGTAAAAAAGGTCTTTTAAAACTTCTCATAAAGATGATGAATTTTCAAATGACCATAAACATACTGAATTATCCATCTCTGATGAGGATCTATCGGATTCAGAAGATCCTGTCTCAGATATTGACACTGATAAATCCTCTTATTTATTTAAGTTGGAGTATATTTGTTCTTTGTTAAAAGAAGTGTTGATTACATTGGATATGGAGGAAACTAGTCCTCTTGATATTAAAACTAGTAAACGTTTAAATTCTGTTTATAAACCTCCTGTGGTTATTCCAGAGGTTTTTCCAGTTCCTGATGCTTTTTCTGATATTATTTCTAAGGAATGGAATAAGCCTGGTACTTATTTTATTCCCTCTTCAAGGTTTAAAAAGTTGTATCCTTTGCCAGGAGTTAGATTGAAGTTTTGGGAAAAGATCCCCAAAGTTGATGGGGCTATCTCTACTCTTGCTAAAGGTGCTATTATTCCTACGGAAGATAGTACTTCTTTTAAAGATCCTTTAGATAGGAAACTTGAATCTTATCTATGGAAAGCTTATTTATATTCAGTTCATCTCCTTAGGCCTGCAATTTCTTTGGCTGATGTTGCAGCTGCTTAAACTTTTTGTTTGGATACTTTAGCGCAACAAGTATCGTATCATGATTTGTCTAGCATTGTTAAGTTGATTCAACATGCTAATAATTTCATTTGTGATGACATTTTTTATATTATCAAAATTGATGTTAAATCTATGTCTTTAGCTTACAAAGAGAGAAGCGCTCTACCAGGAACGAACAACAGCTCAGTGGCTTGTTCTATGGCGATTTACCACCCGGAAGCAGCCTCTTTTAGACCAGTGTGCTTTTCACAGAAGAAAACTTTCCTGAAGTATATCAGTCTGATCCCGCCAAGTAAGGTCAGTCCAGCCCCGAAACACCAGGCAATTCTCCTCTGAACAAGGAACATGACAACCCCAGACGATCGTTTCAGCCTCCTATGGGCCTCGTCAGTGAGGTGCAGCCACATTCCTCTAAGCACACTGGGCAAGGAGTCCACGTCTGGTTTCCCCCATCACCCATAGGGAGACTTCCCCAGGGTCATAATAATTTGCATACAAAGAGAGAAGCGCTCTACCAGGAACGAACAACAGCTCAGTGGCTTGTTCTATGGCGATTTACCACCCGGAAGCAGCCTCTTTTAGACCAGTGTGCTTTTCACAGAAGAAAACTTTCCTGAAGTATATCAGTCTGATCCCGCCAAGTAAGGTCAGTCCAGCCTCGAAATACCAGGCAATTCTCCTCTGAACAAGGAACATGACAACCCCAGACGATCGTTTCAGCCTCCTATGGGCCTCGTCAGTGAGGTGCAGCCACATTCCTCTAAGCACACTGGGCAAGGAGTCCACGTCTGGTTTCCCCCATCACCCATAGGGAGACTTCCCCAGGGTCATAATAATTTGCATACAAAGAGAGAAGCGCTCTACCAGGAACGAACAACAGCTCAGTGGCTTGTTCTATGGCGATTTACCACCCGGAAGCAGCCTCTTTTAGACCAGTGTGCTTTTCACAGAAGAAAACTTTCCTGAAGTATATCAGTCTGATCCCGCCAAGTAAGGTCAGTCCAGCCCCGAAATACCAGGCAATTCTCCTCTGAACAAGGAACATGACAACCCCAGACGATCGTTTCAGCCTCCTATGGGCCTCGTCAGTGAGGTGCAGCCACATTCCTCTAAGCACACTGGGCAAGGAGTCCACGTCTGGTTTCCCCCATCACCCATAGGGAGACTTCCCCAGGGTCATAATAATTTGCATACAAAGAGAGAAGCGCTCTACCAGGAACGAACAACAGCTCAGTGGCTTGTTCTATGGCGATTTACCACCCGGAAGCAGCCTCTTTTAGACCAGTGTGCTTTTCACAGAAGAAAACTTTCCTGAAGTATATCAGTCTGATCCCGCCAAGTAAGGTCAGTCCAGCCCCGAAATACCAGGCAATTCTCCTCTGAACAAGGAACATGACAACCCCAGACGATCGTTTCTGCCTCCTATGGGCCTCGTCAGTGAGGTGCAGCCACATTCCTCTAAGCACACTGGGCAAGGAGTCCACGTCTGGTTTCCCCCATCACCCATAGGGAGACTTCCCCAGGGTCATAATAATTTGCATACAAAGAGAGAAGCGCTCTACCAGGAACGAACAACAGCTCAGTGGCTTGTTCTATGGCGATTTACCACCCGGAAGCAGCCTCTTTTAGACCAGTGTGCTTTTCACAGAAGAAAACTTTCCTGAAGTATATCAGTCTGATCCCGTCTTTAGCTATTTTAGCTAGAAGAGCTTTGTGGCTCAAATCTTGGAATGCTGATATGACTTCTAAGTCCAGATTGCTATCTTTTTCTTTCCAAGGTAATACATTTATTTGGATCTCAGTTGGATTCAATAATTTCAACTGTTACTGGGGGAAGGGAGTTTTTTTGCCTCAGGATAAAAAACCTAAGGGTAAATCTAAAGCTTTTAACCATTTTCGTTCCTTTCGACAAAATAAGGAACATAAACTTAATCCTTCCCCCAAGTAATCTGCTTCTAATTGAAAGCCGCCTTCTAATTGGAATAAATCCAAGCCATTTAAGAGATCAAAACCAGCCCCCAAGTCCACATGAAGGTGCGGCCCTCATTCCAGCTCAGCTGGTAGGGGGCTGATTAAAAATTTTCAAAGATGTTTGGATGAATTTGGTCCAAAATCTTTGGATTCAGACTATTGTCTCTCAGGGGTACAGAATAGAATTCAGAGTGAGACCGCCTGTGAGAAGATTTCTTTTCTCTCACACATCCGGTAAACACAGTAAAGGCTTAGGCTTTTCTGAAGTGTGTTTCAGACCTGGAGTTATCAGGGGTAATCATGCCAGTTCCGTTTCAGGAACAGGGTCTGGGGTTTTATTCAAATCTATTCATTGTCCCAAAGAAAAATAATTTAGACCAGTTTTGAATCTAAAGATTTTGAATCAATATGTAAGACTTTCAAAATGTTAACTATAAGGACTATTCTGCCTTTTGTTCAGCAAGGGCATTATATGTCCACAATAGACTTACAGGATGCATATCTTCATATTCAGTTTCTGAGAGTTCCTGAAAGGTCACATTTCCGCTTTATCTGTTTTGTTTCATAGGAAGTTGGCTTAACTTCCTGATGTTCAGTCCTTTGTTCAGACGTTAGTTAGAATTCGGACAGTTGTAAGACCTTTTACTCTTCCCTGGAATTTTAACCTAGTTCTTTCAGTTCTTCAAGGTCCTTCCTTTGAATCAATGCACTCTATTGACAAAAAAAACTGTTGTCTTGGAAGCTACTTTTCTTGTTAGCTATCTCTACTGCTAGAAGAGTTTCTGAGTTATCAGCATTATCCTGTGATCCTTCATTTTTTATTTTTCACAAGGATAAGGCTGTACTGTGTACCAAATATGATTTTCTTCTGAAAGCGGATTCTACTGATAGCATCAATCAAGAAATTGTTGTTAATTCTCTTTGTCCAGACACTGCTAACTCTAAGAATAGATTGTTACATAATCTCAACATAGTCCGCTTTGAAGTTCTATCTCCAAGCCACTAAAAAGTTCAGAAAAACTGTGTTTGTGCATTACTCTGGGACTCCTAAAGGACAAAAAGCTACTAAGGTAGCATTGGCATCTTGGCTTAAACAGGTAATTCACAAGGCTTACTTGGTGGCAAGTAAGTCTCCCCTTAAATGTATTACAGCTCACTTGACAAGAGCAGTGGCAACATTGTGTGCTTTAAGAATGAAGCATCTTTGGCGCAGATTTGCAAAGCTGCCCCATGGTCGTCTCTACATACATTTTCTAAATGTTATAATTTTGATATCTTTGCTTCTTCGCAAGCAGCTTTTGGCAGAAAAGTCTTTCAGACCGTTGTGTCCGCTAAATAGGAACTGTCAGAAAAAAGTATTTTCCCACCCGTAACAAAGACCATTAGCTTGGGTATTAATCCCATATTTTATGGAGAACTGTGGAACATCATTTTACGAAAGAAAACTAAATTTATGCTTACCTGAAATTATTTTCTATCAGAATGATGATGGGTGACAGTTCTAATGACACCTCTATAGACCCTGCTTTACCTTTCCTACCTTTTATTTTCCTATTCTCTATTTAGCTATATGTAAAACTAAGAGAGAGATGGGAGGTGGGAAATTTTTTAAAGCTCTTTTATGGGTTCTTGAGCACCTCCTAGTGGTGGAAAATACATCCGTTATGTTACGTAGGTAGGGTTGCCACCTCGGCCATGTTTTCCTGGACACTTATGAGTTACACATGCTGCAGGGTCTGCAGGGAGGCACATGAATAGTGCTGTCAAGAATTACTATTCATGTGCTGTCCAGGGGTGCAAATCATGTTCCCCTCTGCATACCCTGCAGCATGTGTAACTCATAAGTGTCCAGGAAAACATGGCCGAGGTGGCAACCCTATATGTAGGACCATCATCATTCTGGAAAAAAAGAATTAATCAGGTAAGCATACATTTTTTATTTATTTATTTATTTATATCTACTCCAAAAATGTTATTGTTTTAAAAGATAGATAATCCCTTTATTACCCATTCTCCAGTTTTGCATAGCCAACACTGTTATGTTAATACACTTTTTACCTCTGTGATGACCTTGTATCTAAACCTCTGCAGACTGCCCCTTATCTTAGATATTTTTACAGACATGCATTTTAGCCAATCAGTGCAGACTCATAAATAACACCACATGAGTGATCACAATGTTATCTATATTACACACATAAACTAACTGTCTTACTGTAAAAAACTGTCAAAATGCACTGAGATAAGAGACAGTTCAATGGCTTAGAAATTAGAATATAAGCCTACCTAGGTTTAGCTTTCAACAAAGAGAACAAACCAAGATAACAAAGAAAATTTGATGATAAAAGTAAGTTGGAAAGTGGTTAAAAATTGCATGCCCTTTCTAAATCATGAAAGTTTAATTTTGACTAGACTGTCCCTTTAAGATTCAATTGACCTTGTTTAAAAAGCCAAAGGAGGACAATGTTCCCAGGCAGGTGATCTGCCCCACTATACTTACTGTAGGTGATGCATTACAGGAGGACTCTTTTGCACTCTCCCACCCCCTGCTCGCCTTAAATCACCTGTGTAAGAGTAAGTGGTGTCAATCACCATGGATGGAGCAGTAATTTATCTACAATGGAGAGGTTAGGAAGCAGCAGTCTTAAAGGGACAGCAAACACCTTGTAATTGCAAGCCATTTGAAGTGTTGCTATAGAATAACATATCAGCCAAGTCTTAACGTTTTTAAAACAAATTAACCTTCTTTTTACTACAATTATTTTTCAAAAGCCACCCACCATGTGTCTTATTTGCAGGAGCCAATCTGGGCTTTAGTCCACATACAAAAAGGCTACTCACCGTCATGAAGTTAGTATAAAATGAATGGTTATGGAGATGTTATTAAAGCTATTTAGAGACATATATTTATCAGAGTTAGCCTTGAGAAGTCAGGAGGTGCATTTCAAGTTCTGAGAATTAGTCATTGCTAATTTTTCAGAGCTAAATTACATGAAAATGAGCGAAAAAAATCATAAAAACATATTGCAGAGTTTTTTTTCCTTATGCATAACTGTTTTACTACATAAAAATCTCAAGCTGTATCTTTAAGAATGCTCCTACACAGCATTAGCAAGCCTGCACCACATGCATTTCAAAGCTGCAGCTGCATAAAAGGAACTCGGTGCTTTTTTTTGCTCCTGTTGTGTATTGGTAAATAGGATTAGAAAATACACTTTGGAATGGAGTTTTATATCTTTGGAACTACTGGTTAAATAAAGATAGGAACTCACTACCTAATGCACTCTATGCCACATTTAATGAAGATAAAAATGTAAACTGTATAGCAATAATTCGCTGAACACCAGAGGCAAAGACGCAACAGAAGAATAAACTGGTAATAAAATTGACTTAGTTCCATGACACTATTCAGGTTTCTGCATAATCTATTATAATTGTTACTACAGAATCTCCAAAAGCCAAAACTATTAGTCTTCTGTTTGCTTTTTATAATAGAAATGTGCACAATGTGTGTTTTACTAAAACAAAGGTTTCAACTAAATTATGTGTAGTCTGCCTTTAACCTAAGGTGACCAGATTTTTAAAATGAAATCCGGCAACATTTTTTTTAAACCCTTTAGAGTAAATTATATTTCTTTCTAATGACACAACGAGTCCACGGATCATCTAATAACTATTGGTAATATCACTCCTGCCCAGCAGGAGGCAGCAAAGAGCACCACAGCAAAGCTGTCAAATATCACCTCCCTTCTCTCCAACCCCAGTCATTCTCTTTGCCTACGTTAGAGCAAGGACGTGGTAAAGTTAGGTACAGCTGGAGCAGGATACAAGGGATTCTATTCTTTGGTTGCTGTCTCTGGATCATCTCTCCCAGGGAACCTGCTTTTGCAGACCCTCATGGGTGATTGTGACCACAAACACCAGGTTCTTGAATGGGGAGCAGTCTGGGGCTCTCTAAAGGCTCAGGGAACTTGGACTCGGTTGGAGTCTGTTCTGCCCATAAACATTCTGGAGCTGAGAGCAATCTTCAGTGCTCTTGTTGCCTGGCCCCAGTTAGCCGCGGCCCGGTTCATCAGGTTCCAGTCAGACAACATAACTTCAGTGGCTTACATCAACCATCAGGGAGGTACGCGGAGTTCCCTGGCCATGACAGAGGTAACCAAGATAATTCAGTAGGCGGAGACCCACAATTGCTGTCTGTCGGCGATCCACATCCCAGGGATGGACAACTGGGAGGCGGACTTCCTGAGCAGGCAGACCTTTCACCCGGGGGAGTGGAAACTCCATCCGGAAGTGTTTTCCAGCCTGATTCTCAAATGGGGTCAGCCAGAATGGGATCTCATGGCATCTTGGCAGAATGTCATGCTTCCGAGGTACAGGTTGAGGTCAAGGGACCCTCAGGCTGTACTGATAGACGCCCTGGCGGTACCTTGGAATTTCAATCTTGCATACCTATTTCCTCCTTTCGCTCTTCTACCTCAGGTCATTGCTCAAATCAAGCGGGAGAGGGCGTCGGTGATCCTCATTGCACTAGCGTGGCCTCACAGGATTTGGTATGCAGACCTGGTGGACATGTCATCTCTTCCACATTGGAGACTTCCGTTGAGGAAGGACCTTCTACTTCAAGGGCCCTTCCTTCATCCAAATCTAGTTTCTCTGAATCTGACTGCTTGGAGATTGAACGCTTAATTTTATCCAAGCAGGGATTTTTGGATTTTGTAATTGAGACCATGATTCAGACTCGTAGACCTGTCACTAGAAATATTTACCACAAGATATGGCATAAATATATATATTGGTGTGAATCCAAGGGCTACTCTTGGAGTAGAGTTAGGATTCCTAGAATTCTGTCCTTTCTCCAAGAAGGTTTGGAGAAGGGCTTATCGGCAAGTTCCCTAAAGGGTCAAATATCTGCCTTGTCTATTTTGCTACATAAACGTCTGGCGGACGTACCAGACATGCAATCGTTCTGTCAGGCCTTAATCAGGATCAGGCCTGTGTTCAAACCAGTTACTCCTCCCTGGAGTCTTAATTTAGTTCTTAAGGTTCTTCAAGGGGCTCCGTTTGAGCCTATGCATTCCTTAGATATTAAGTTGTTAACTTGGAAAGTTTTGTTTTTTGTTGCTATTTCATCTGCTCGTAGAGTGTCAAAGCTCTCGGCATTACAGTATGAGTCTCCTTACCTTATTTTTCATTCGGATAAGGTAGTTTTACGTACCAAATTAGGGTTTCTCCCTAAAGTAGTTTCTGCCCGGAACATTAATCAGGAGATTGTTGTTCCTTCCTTGTGTCCTAATCCTTCTCAGAAGGAACGGCTTCTGCACAAGCTGGACGTGGTACGTGCACTAAAATTCTTTTAACAGGCGACTAAGGATTTTCGTCAGTCTTCTGCTCTGTTTTTGGTATTTTCTGGGAAATGTAAGGGACAGAAAGCTTTCTTTGTGGCTGAAGAGTATTATTCGCTTTGCCTATGAAACTGCTGGATAGCAGTCTCCTGAGAGAGTTTTGGCTCATTCTACGAGGGCTGTTTCCTCTTCCTGGGCATTCAAGAATGAAGCTTCTGTGGAACAGATTTGCAAAGCTTCAACTTGGTGCTCTCTTCATACTTTTTCAAAATTCTACAAATTTGACACACTTGCCTTGGCTGAGGCCACTTTTGTGAAAAAAGGTTCTTCAAGGCAGTGGTGCCTTCCATTTAGGTTCCCTGTCCTGTCCATTCCTTATCATCGATGTACTCTAGCTTGGGTATTGATTGCCAGTAGTAATTAGATGATCCGTGGACTCATCCTGTCATTAGAAAGAAAACAACATTTATGCTTACCTGATAAATGTATTAATTTCTTGACACGATGAGTCCATGGCCTGCCCTGTTCTTTAGACAGGATGTTGGTATGTTATAAACTTCATACACCTTTGCATCTTGTTACTACCTTTCTCTCCTTTACTTTGGTCGAATGATAGGGTTTGAAGGAAGGGAGGTGATATTTGACAGCTTTGCTGTGGTGCTCTTTGCCCAATAGTAATTAGATGATCCGTAGACTCATTGTGTCAAGAAAGAAAGAAATTGATCAATTTAAGCATAAATTTTGTTTTTGCCTCTACAATTATCAGTTGCAAAACTAACCGGCCAGGTCAAATCCTGCTTTTGTGTTTAATCCCTGCTCTTTGTTCCCCTCAAAAAAAAAAAAAAAAAAAAGCCAAGTAAAATTTAAAAGGCCAAGGAGTTTCCCACATTGCTTCCCTATCTTCTAACACCAGTACAAGCAGCGAGATCCATTAATTGAGGTCGATGATTCCAGGCCTGTATAGGACCAGCTCAAATACCTACATAAAAAAGTTATTTATTGATAATCTTATTCTTTGATAGAGAACTAGAATTCTTTTTTTTATTTCCAAAATGCACAAGTAAAAATGCATAAAATACCCCTACAAGCCAAAGATACACATCTCTTATACACGCTTTAGTAATAATGCCTCATGATAGGCCACTAATAAAATCAATCACCAGAAGATACCCCTGATTTGTGGTTTTTGATCGAAATCTTAGAAAAATTACGTACTTCTAAACATTCCAATTAAACATACTAGACCTACCTAACAAGGGCTCAGCCTCTCAATTCCATTGCACCCGCACATATATATATATATCATGCTTCCGCTATTAACTAAACACTAACAACCAATGAGAACTTACCTTGCACCTTTGAGCCGTTGGAAAGTGGGGCTGGCAAACCCCATGTAGCACTTCACAACCTATATAAAGAGGGGTCCGAAGCTTTTAGCTTCAGTTGTACTGTGGGCACCAGCGGTGAAGTATTCAGGGGAGGCAGAACCGCTGCTGTAGCTCTACGCAACTAATCCGTGTCTAAAACAGATAAATCTATCAACTTCCCACAAACACATCTAACATGCATGGGGCTCCTACCGTCTTCCCGAGCACATTGTCCGGGGACAGTCTCCTCCATCCGGGGACTGTCCCCCAAAGTCAGGGACATCTGGTCACCCTACTTTATCCCCTTGCGCTATTCGGACGTAGAGCTACGCCATGAGGTACATAACCCATCTTACCACACAGCGTCCAGCAGTCTTGGTCATCAAGTGACAACCAAGACTTGCTCTTCCTGTGCTTCAGGCATCTGCCTTCATATGGTAACAGAGGAGGATTGGTGCTCTGTTACCATATGAATGCAGACTACCTGATCGTTGCAGACAGTGGCACGGTCTGTGTCACTTTCTGTAACAATTTCCTTCCGCGGCGGTGGGAGGTGCGGGAGGGAGTGGGCCTGCTCTGCAGAAAATATTTTGAAGGGAGAGGGAGGGAAGGAATACTACACTACAGAAAAAAATTGGGAATTGGGTCGGGCGGGAGCTACAGTAGCAATTGCAGGGAGGGGGGAGGTGGGTGTACCTCTGCACTACAGAAAAAAAATACAATAAAATATAAAAAAATAAAGCTGCTAGTACCTAAGATGCGCCCCCCCCCCCCCCAGAACGTCATACTGGCAGACTGTCTTCCAGTACCTAAGATGGTGGTCAGTAGTCTGGGTGTGTGGGGGGGTGAGAGCTGTTTGGGAGAGGGATATGGGAGGTGGGTAATCCCTGCATTAAAATACTATTTACCCTTACCAGCTAACTAATTTACCTCTTCATGCCAGGATTTTCAGAAGTGTGGTGTGCAGTTGCAATTAGCAGTCATCTAATTGGCAAAAACTAATTGCCAAACCATGCATGTCTATTTCTCAACAAAAGGGACCCCAGAGAACCTTTTACACTTATTTGTCTTATGACTGCAGTAGTTATGTGTAAATGATTTCAGTGAGCAACCCAAAGTTTGTGAAAAAGTTAACAATTGTCTTTAATATGATTGCATTTGGCGGTGAAACAGTAGCATGAAATACACCAAAATGGGCCTAGATCAACACCTTGGTTTGTCTGCTAAAATATATTTATATATATATATATAGTTTTGATAGGTAAATAAAAAAAACAAGGCTATATTTCTGTTTAAATGTAGTGATAGCAAAAATGCTAAAAATTATTCTGTATGTTGGACAACATTTCTCTAAAATTCCCGGTAGTGAAAGGATTAGAGGAACATGAAACCCAAGTTATTGATTCAGGTAGAGCAAGGGATTTTAATCAGTTTTCTAATTTACTTCTATTATTCTACTACTATTATTTTTTTGTTCCCTTAGTATCCTTTGTTGAAAAGGATATTTAGGTAGGCTCAGGAGCTGCTGATTGGTGGCTGCACATATGTTTCTCATGTTATTGGTTCACCTAGCTCCCAGTAGTGCATTGCTGCTACTTCAACAAAGGATTATCAAGAAAATTATGCAAATTAGATAATATATGTAAATTGAAAAGTTGATTGTTAGTAAAATGCTCTAAATACCACTGTTAAATAATTTATTTTATTTTAATTAACTGTTTTAGAGGTAACTTCAGCATGTTTGTGGTTAGGGTTAATGATCTGCGTGGGGTGTGGCCAGGATTTACTGGTGTGGTGTATATTTTTAACTATGTAAGGTGAAGTATGTGTCCACATTTTTCTCTGCCTTGTAATTGACATTTTGATCAGGTGTAAACAGATAATGTATAGTGGCTGTTGCAATACAATTGGAGCAACAGTGAGATCTAGCCCTTTGCCTTTTGAAAAATGTAGTTAGTTAATTTCTTGTTATTAATTTTCTTTATAACTGGGTTGGTAAACTAATTTTATTGATTATTGACTTTATTATTTTTCAGTTGTAATGCTGTATTCTGTGCTCTTCTAATAAAGGTAAATAACACATTTTAACAAGGCTTTATTTATGAATATATATATATATATATATATATATATATATATATATATATATATATTCATTTTTACTAAAATAAGGCTTTGAATACTACAAAGCTAAGGTTACTATTTTTACATTATGTGGCTGATCACAATCTATCAATGTTTTCAGTCATTGCTGTCACAATCAACCATTTTCATTGTTTGTCAGCATTTTTTTCATTATTGTTTCAGATAAAAATGGGCCTATACTTAATGTTTACCTGTCCTGTTTTTCTGATTACAATCCAAATTTTCTATACTTGGCAAAACATTTCTGAGGCCATTTTTCAGTTAGCAACTTCCACAACTAAAAGGATTTGATAAAGCCCGGTCATCATTTTTCAGCTTATTACAGAGTAGCCCAACATTTTTGGAATCTAACACTGTTTTTGTTCTTGGGCAAAACACACTAAAATGATCCACCGCCACTTTGGATGGCAACAGCACCAAAGAGATACATACGCCTCCTAGTAGATCAGTTAAAGTTAAAAAAATAATACTCAGCACTTTTATGCCAATACATATTAGAGACATTGATAACCCAACAGACACACATGTCCACTATATCAGTAACGCCTCTGTTCAAATCCCATACAGAAACATAAATACATATCTCTGGTTTTGGAATTCAACATGTTAATTGCACACATTACTTATTAGCACCTTTACACACTAAAAAGAATCAGTCAACATAAGGCCCTTTAACCTGTGATGTAATATCTAAACCTGCAAATCCGCCATTTTGTTTATCATTAATAGGGTGCATTTATTTTTTTATTCAGAAATTGGGAGACTAACAACACACAAAATGTTTTTTTTCAATAGTTAACAATCTCTAGCATCAGGGTTATTAGCAACAAATGCATGTTGGTACTCTGATCGCTAGATAAGCACACTGACAATGCCTGCTAAAATTTAGAAATCATTATTTGTAAACCTAAATTGCCTTGTGGTTTGTGGGAAAGGGTTAATATTTTAGCTGCTGCTGAGTAAAAATACTTGTTTTTATCAACAGGATAGCTTAATTCTATAGATCATTTAAAATGTCCTTGATGATTGATGTTTGAGGAGTTTGGAAGAAAAACACATGAGCTAAGCACAGGTTTTTAGAATTTATATTATAGCAGTACTTAATGGAAGTCTTCACTGTTTCAATCATTAAAAATAAATACATAAATAATTGGCAAAGTGAGAGTGTTTTGGCATTTCAGAGAATATAGGTTTGATGCATACTTAAAGATATCAGAAAAGATTCCTGTGGTGTATCATATAGTTCATGAATCAAATCCTTAAAGGGATATCGAACATTATGAGATTATAATATAAAGTGTTAAATTATTTGCATTATACTTTCATTATTTATTTTGTCCTCTTTTCCTATAATTTAACTTTCTATTTTATTTCCTGATTTACATATTTCCCAGTTATCAGCAGAAGACAGATAAATAGAAAACTGGCTCTCATTTCTTTATGAAAACTAGAGTACTTTACTTTTACACTCCAGCCTACGATCTACCGACCACTGCTTTCTTTCATGTAATTGTCAAATGTCCATGAGCTAGTGACATATGGGATATACAATCCTACCAGGAGGGGCAAAGTTTCCCAAACCTCAAAATGCCTATAAATACACCCCTCACCACACCCACAATTCAGTTTTACAAACTTTGCCTCCTATGGAGGTGGTGAAGTAAGTTTGTGCTAAGATTTCTACGTTGATATGCGCTTCTCAGCATTGTTGAAGCCCGATTCCTCTCAGAGTACAGCGAATGTCAGAGGGACGTGAAGGGAGTATCACCTATTGAATACAATGATTTCTCTAACGGGGGTCTTTTTCATGGGTTCTCTGTTATCGGTCATAGAGATTCATCTCCTACCTCCCTTTTCAGATCAACAATATACTCTCAATTTACCATTACCTCTACTAATAACTGTTTTAGTACTGGTTTGGCTATCTGCTATATGTGGATGGGTGTCTTTTGGTAAGTATGTTTTTTATTTCTTAAGACACCTCAGCTATGGTTTGGCACTTTATGCATTTATATAAAGTTCTAAATATATGTATTGTACTTATATTTGCCATGAGTCAGGTTCATGTATTTCCTTCAGCAGACTGTCGGTTTCATA
Organism: Bombina bombina; assembly: GCF_027579735.1. NCBI lineage: Eukaryota > Metazoa > Chordata > Amphibia > Anura > Bombinatoridae > Bombina > Bombina bombina. The sequence goes on along the minus strand of NC_069501.1, from coordinate 1,112,774,843 downwards.
TTTGGGAATTTAAACATTTTAAGAAATGTATTTCTTACCTGGGGTTTAGTCTTATTTTCAATTGACTACATTCTTGCTATTGTGGGTATTAGGCCCTCGGGTGCGTCAAATGCTAAACGTTATTGCGTCATTCTTGGCGCAAAAATCTTTTGGGCGCGGAAAAAGACGTTTATGACGCAACTTCGTCATTTCCGGCGTCATACGTGATGCCGAGACCTTTCACACGGCAGCGTCATTAGTGATACTAGTGTGTCATTTCCGGTTATTTTTGGCGCCAAAAAAGTTTGTTATGTTGTGCGTCATACTTGGCGCCAAATGTTTTGCATTATTTCTATATCCCATTGATGTTTGCCTCTTGCTTTTTTTCTATCAGAGGCCTATGCTTTTTACATTGCTGCCTGACATCGGTTCTACCAAAGCTAAGTGCATTTGTTGTAAAAGTGTAGACATTATTCCACCAAATGTCATTTGTAATAGTTGTCATGATAAACTTTTACATGCAGATAGTGTTTCCATCAATAATAGTACATTGCCAGTTGCAGTTCCTTCAACTTCTAATGTACATGATATACCTGTAAATGTTAAATAATTTGTATCTGATTCTATTCTGAAGGCTTTGTCTGCATTTCCACCTTCTAATAAACGTAAAAGGTATTTTAAAACTTCTCATTTAGCTGATGAAATTTCAAATGACCAGCAACATAATAATTTATCCTCTTCTGATGAGGATCTATCTGATTCAGAAGATCCTTCCTCAGACATTGACACTGACAAATCTACTTATTTATTTAAAATAGAGTATATGCGTTCTTTATTAAAAGAAGTGTTAATTACTTTGGATATTGAGGTAACCAGTCCTATTAACGTTCAGTCTAATAAACGTTTAAATCCTGTTTTTAAACCTCATGTGGTTTCCCCAGGGGTTTTTCCTATTCCTGAGGCTATTTCTGATATGATTTCTATGGAATGGAATAAGCCAGATTCTTCTTTTATTCCTTCTTCAAGGTTTAAAAAATTGTATACTTTACCAGCAAAATCTATAGAGTTTTGGGAAAAAATCCCCAAAGTTGATAGGGCTATTTATACTCTTGCTAAATGTACCACTATTCCTATGGAAGATAGTACTTCCTTTAAGGATCCTTTAGATAGGAAGCTTGAATCTTATCTAAGGAAGACCTATTTATATTCAGGTCATCTTCTCAGACCTTCTATTTCTTTGGCTGATGTTGCGGCTGCCTCAACTTTTTGGTTGGAGAATTTAGCGCAACAAGATTTGGATCCTGACATATCTAGCATTACTCGCTTACTGCAACATGCTAATAATTTTATTTGTAATGCCATTTTTGATATTATCAAAATTGATGTCAGATCCATGTCTTTAGCTGTATTAGCTAGAAGAGCTTTGTGGCTTAAATCTTGGAATGCTGATATGACATCTAAATCTACATTACTATCTCTTTCTTTCCAAGGTAATAATTTATTTGGTTCTCAGTTGGATTCTATTATTTCAACTATCACTGGAGGAAAAGGAGTTTTTCTGCCTCAGGAGAAAAAACCTAAGGGTAAATCTAAGGCTTCTAACCGTTTTCGTTCCTTTCGTCAAAATAAGGAACAAAAACTCAATCCTCCTCCCAAGGAATCTGCTTCCAGTTGGAAGCCTTCCTCTAATTGGAATAAATCCAAGCCATTTAGGAAACCAAAGTCTGCCCCTAAGTCCGCATGAAGGTGCGGGTCTCATTCCAGCTCAGCTGGTAGGGGGCAGATTAAGGTTTTTCAAGGATTTTTGGATAAAATCTGTCCAAAATCATTGGATTCAGAGCATTGTCTCTCAGGGGTATCGAATAGGATTCAAAGTAAGACCTCCTGTGAGAAGATTTTTTCTCTCACGCATCCCTGTAAATCCAGTAAAAGCTCAGTCTTTTCTGAAGAGTGGTTCAAATCTGGAGTCTTCAGGGGTAATCATGCCAGTTCCTCCTCAGGAACAAGGTTTGAGGTTTTATTCAAACCTATTCATTGTACCAAAGAAAGAAAATTTATTCAGACCAGTTCTGGATCTAAAAATTTTGAATCGTTATGTAAGAGTACCAACTTTCAAGATGGTGACTATAAGGACTATTCTGCCTTTTGTTCAGCAAGGACATTATATGTTCACAATAGACTTGCAGGATGCATACCTTCATATTCCGATTCATCCAGAACACTATCAGTTTCTGAGATTCTCTTTTCTAGATAAGCATTACCAATGTGTTGCTCTTCCATTTGGCCTAGCAACAGCTCCAAGAATCTTTTCAAAGGTTCTGGGTGCCCTACTATCTGTAATCAGAGAACAGGGTATTGCGGTGTTTCCTTATTTGGACGATATCTTGGTACTAGCTCAGTCTTTACTTACTGCAGAATCTCACACGAATCAACTAGTGTTGTTTCTTCGGAAACATGGTTGGAGGATCAATTTACCAAAAAGTTTCTTGATTCCTCAGACAAGGGTCACCTGTTTAGGCTTCCAGGTAGATTCAGTGTCCATGACTCTGTCTCTAACAGACAAGAGACATTTAAAATTGGTCGCAGCATGCCGGCACCTTCAGTCTCAGTCATTCCCTTCAGTGGCTATGTGCATGGAAGTTTTAGGTCTCATGACTGCAGCATCGGCTGCAATCCCCTTTGCTCGTTTTCACATGAGACCTCTACAGCTTTGCATTCTGAATCAATGGTGCAGGGATTATACAAATATATCACAATTAATATCCTTGAATCCTATTGTACGACAATCTCTGACATGGTGGATAAATCACCATCGTTTGGTTCAAGGGGCTTCCTTTATTCGGCCAACCTGGACTGTGATCTCAACAGATGCGAGTCTTTCAGGTTGTGGAGCTGTTTGGGGATCTCTGACAGCACAAGGGGTTTGGAAATCTCAAGAGGCGAGATTACCAATAAATATTTTAGAGCTCCGTGCAATTCTCAGGGCTCTTTAGTCTTGGCCTCTGCTAAAGAGAGAACCGTTCATGTGTTTTCAGACAGACAATATCACAACTGTGACTTATGTCAATCATCAGGGTGGGACTCACAGTCCCCAAGCTATGAAAGAAGTATCTTGGATACTTGCTTGGGCGGAATCCAGCTCCTGTCTAATCTCTGCGGTGCATACCCAGGTGTAGACAATTGGAGGTGGATTATCTCAGCCGCCAGACTTTACATCCAGGGGAGTGGTCTCTCCATCCGGATGTGTTTTCTCAGATTGTTCAGATGTGGGGTCTTCCAGAGATAGATCTCATGGCCTCTCATCTAAACAAGAAACTTCCCAGATACCTGTCTAGGTCCAGGGATGTTCAGGCGGAAGCAGTGGATGCACTGACACTTCCTTGGTTTTATCATCCTGCTTACATCTTCCCGCCTCTAGTTCTCCTTCCAAGAGTGATCTCCAAAATCATCATGGAACAGTCTTTTGTGTTGCTGGTGGCTCCAGCATTGCCACACAGGTTTTGGTATGCGGATCTGGTTCAGATGTCCAATTGCCCGCCTTGGCCACTTCCGTTACGGCCGGACCTACTATCTCAAGGTCCGTTTTTCCATCAGGATCTCAAATCATTAAATTTGAAGTTATGGAAATTGAACGCTTCGTTCTAAGTCATAGAGGTTCTCTGACTCAGTGATTACATTTCATGGTGTTCTTCTCATAAATTCTCCTGGCATTCTTTTAGAATTCCTAGAATTTTACAGTTCCTTCAGGATGGTTTGGATAAGGGTTTGTCTGCAAGTTCCTTGAAAGGTCAACTCTCCGCTCTTTCTGTTTTATTTCACAGAAAGATTGCTATACTCACTGATATTCACTGTTTTGTACAAGCTTTAGTTCGTATTAAGCCTGTCATTAAATCAATTTCTCCTCCTTGGAGTCTTAATTTGGTTCTGAAGGCTTTACAGGCTCCTCCATTTGAGCCTATGCATTCTTTGGACATTAAACTACTTTTTTGGAAAGTGTTGTTCCTTTTGGCTATCTCTTCTGCTAGAAGAGTTAGAAGAGTTTCTGAGCTATCTGCTCTTTCTTGTGAATCTCCTTTTCTGATTTTTCATCAGGAAAAGGCAGTTTTGCGGACCTCTTTTCAATTTTTACCTAAGGTTGTGAATTCTAACAACATTAGTAGAAAAATTGTTGTCCCTTCCTTATGTCCTAATCCTAAGAATTCTTTGGAAAGATCCTTACATTCTTTGGATGTGGTAAGAGCTTTGAAATATTATGTGGAAGCTACTAAAGATTTCAGGAAGACTTCCAGTTTATTTGTTTTATTTTCTGGTCATAGGAAAGGTCAGAAGGCTTCTGCTATTTCCTTGGCTTCTTGGTTGAAACTTTTGATTCATCAAGCTTATTTGGAGTCGGGTCAGGCCTCGCCTCTGAGAATTACAGCTCATTCTACTAGATTGGTCTCCACTTCGTGGGCTTTTAAGAATGAAGCTTCAGTTGATTAGATTTGCAAAGCGGCAACTTGGTCCTCTTTGCATACATTTACTAAATTCTACCGTTTTGATGTATTTGCTTCTTCAGAAGCAGTTTTTGGTAAAAAAAGTTCTTCAGGCAGCTGTTTCAGTATGATTCTTCTGCTTTTTGATTTGTTATTTTTCTTTCAAAAATGGAAATAAACTTATTTTTTGGGGTTGTGGATTAATTTTTCAGCAGAATATGGCTGTTTTTATTTTTATTCCCTGCCTCTCTAGTGACTCTTGAGTGGAAGATCCACATCTTGGGTATTGATATCCCATATGTCACTAGCTCATGGACTCTTGCCAATTACATGAAAGAAAACATAATTTATGTAAGAACTTACCTGATAAATTCATTTCTTTCATATTGGCAAGAGTCCATGAGGACCACCCATTTTATGGTGGTTATGATTTTTTGTATAAAGCACAATTATTTCCAAATTTCCTTTGTTGATGCTTTCTACTCCTTTCTTTATCACCCCACTGCTTGGCTATTCGTTAAACTGAATTTTGGGTGTGGTGAAGGGTGTTTTTATAGGCATTTTGAGGTTTGGGAAACTTTGCCCCTCCTGGTAGGATTGCATATCCCATATGTCACTAGCTCATGGACTCTTGCCAATATGAAAGAAATGAATTTATCAGGTAAGTTATTACATAAATTATGTTTTTTCAGCTCTTTTGTTATCCAAGATTACTTGTTGATTTAATGAGATCACACTGTCACATTTATGTCTCTTTTACACACTCACAAACTGGTTTTCAGAACCTCAATAAAAGCCCTATTTTTCTTATGGGGCCGGAAAGTTCTCAGCTATCACAATCCATTTTCAAGTCTCTTTTCAACACTTTTTCGGGTCCAGTTTTGCCTTTTCGAAGTTGACACCTCTAGACACTTGATAAGTCTTCAAAAGGGTATTTTGGACATCTTTAAACAAGAATGTGCCTTTATGAATGGGTTTTTATAGGGGGCGTGCCTTAATGCACGCTAAGTCAAAACTTGTCCAAGAGAATGCGTTTCAAAGTGTCTGTGCCTAAATTTTTGTATTCATGATCACAAAGGCACATTCCAGTTAACAAGTTCAATAATGTATGCGCAAGCACTTTGAAACACACTCTTGTGAATGGGTTTAGACTTAGGAAGCAGTGTCCCCTAAAAAGACTTGTTCACAAAGGCACAATCTTGTTTAAGGGACTTCTAGGCAGATACAATATTGCAAGGCAGTGGGTACCAGTTTAAATAATGTTAAAATATAGTATAAAAAGATATACAATAAAAAAAAATTGTAGTTACCATCTAGCTTTCAGATCATGCCAAAATGGAAACCATTCTTTAACAACAATATAATTAAATATTGTCCTAAACAATACTTGTCAAAATGTAAACGTGACTACATATATAGAGAAAAATGGTGCAGAATTTTTTTCATTCTGACAATATAAAACATGCACTCAGATTGTGTAGTAGTGGTGCGGATAGAAACAGATTACAATAGGTTCCAATAAAAATCACAATTGTGTGCTCCCCTTATGACTTGCAATCAAATTTTTAAATCATAAATAAAAATATGCCATTTGTAGATGTTGGGGACCTGAAGTGACTATAGAAGTATGCCCATCATGCTGATACATATGGCATTGATATGTTTACTGAGTGCTGAGGATGTATTTCCATGACAACAGGTCACATGTAAATTAGTATTTCCCTTGCATAGTAAACAAAGGGGTTAAATGAACAGATCTTTACTACAACTGTGGAGATATGCATAGGCTATTGTATCAGTCAGTTTCGGGGGACCACTATTTTAAGAACAGACACTTAAATGAAAATATATTTTCTGTTTAAAACATATTCACAGCTGAAAATTGTATTCTCTGGAGGCCCAGGTGGAGGGAGGAGCCCAGGTGTGTGGTCACGTGAAGCACCTGCTCCGACTACCTTCCCTGCAAGCCTGTTGGCGAGAATTCGGCGCCCAAACCCTTGGACCCCGGGCGGCTTGCAAATTAAAATACTACCACTACTGGAACTCGGCTAGTGCCATACCAACGCACTAAGCTGCTTATGCCAATTGTATGGACACATACCTCTCAGAAAATATCGGCATAAAGATCCATCGCATAACATAAAGATTTATCTAACACCATCACTAAACTGCACTACTGCCTGTAAAGGAGAAAGGGAACAGAAAGGTGAACCTTACTTAAACGGCTATACCCAGAGTGTTAATCCTCCAATACACCTTTTACCTGCAGGCGCTGGGTGAGAAAGGCTGCATCTGTCTGGGAATACCTCTTCAGCCATACATACCAGAGGCGAAGCCCAACTGATCAGTTACCAGCCTGCACGGACGGAGCCCCCCTGCACCTTAGCCCTTTCTGACCTGTCGGGTAATTGAAGGAAGTTTACCTCTGCTGTCCGGTGGTGGGTGCCGACGCGGCCGTCTTCATCTTCCTGACTCGGGAGTAGGAGGAATCACCTGATTGCCGGATCTTCTTTGGCTGCGGTCTGGCCGTTTTTTCCTGTGTCCCGCTACGCTTCTGGCAACGAGGAAAAGGAGCGCAACGTCTCCGGGAGTGTTACTCCTCATTGGCCCAGGGATCCCCTCCCACCGATGTTGCGTGAGGGACTTGGATCACTCTGCTCGCCTAGTTGTCTCCCCGGGACCGGGCCGCTGTCCTCATCTAAATACCTGCCCTGAGTCTTGGCTGGTGAAGCTGACCAGCGCTGCCTGCCTGGTCTCCACACTCACCACTCTCCTTTCATGGTTGTTGTGAAGGGGGAGCCCGGATTACCCAGAAAAACTTCTGTGATTGCTTCTTAGCTCCTCGTGTACAGTCTGGACGGTAGCTGGTAAAGTACATGCTAACTGTCTGATATCTGCACATGTTTTCTTAATGTGTTAAACAGATTAATAGCCACTATCTTTGTTTTTTAACTTTCCTTTGCTATAAATAAGTTGTGGCTGACATCCCTCCCAGAACTTTGCCGGTTTCTTTGGGAAAGAAACCATATAACAAGAACAGTACTATTAGAACGGTTTAAAAAACATGATTGTTCTTAAGAGACATAACAGTGTCAACCTTGGAGACACTGATTAATCTTTTTTTTTTGCACATATACTTTGAGGAAGATAAAGTGAACAGAAGAGATTAATATGTTTGGCATATGATACTAACCCCCTTTCAGAATTTGTTGTATGTTTCTTTTTGCAAAAGGGAAAAAAGGGGAAAGGTTCAGAAGGGAAGAAGGAAGGAAGGAGGAAGGCTGGAAAGATATTGCTTCTGTTTATATTAACAAATTAATATTTTCTTATTTTATGTGCATAGTAATGTATCCCCTTGAATATGGTTACACAGGTTTTGCGATTAATTTGATGAAGGTTAAATAAGGCACCGAATAGCTGTTTAAGTTAAGACATAGTGATGAATCATAGCTTAAGTACTAAAGTGTATTTCCTTCTGTGTTTTTTATTCTAGGAGGGTAACAAATTGCTGTCCTAAGTGTAAACATAAATAGTTGATAACCTACGTTGTGATACATATACAAAGCTGGGTACTGCCCAGACTAATATCAAATACAAAAGTGGAGTACATTTGTGACTTTTTCTGTACCATATAACACACTCAACCTAGAAAAATAGAAAGACACTATATAAAAAGTGTCATTTACAAGGAAATTTCAAGTTCGGTGGTGATTACTGAAATAAAAATATTTACTATATAAGTAACAGATTGTGAAGAGATACACACAGGTACTAAAGGGGGTAAATTAATGTAGTAGTTTTCTTGATTTCATATACTGGCAAGTTAAAAGTGATTATATATAAAACCTAAATAACTGAGTACAAAGCATAAGCAAACTGGATACTGTTAAAGTATAGCTTAACTCTCTAGGAATCAGGAGCATTGCAGTAACTAGAAATAGGAGAGAAGAATAATTCAACACATAGGTTAAGCTTGTTTGGCTTAACTTTTTCCTTCCCTGTTTTTTCTGGGATTGAGAGTCTTGTAGTGAATAAATAAAGCCATTTATTAAACAGCTAAACAAATGCACTAAAAAATAAAAAGCATTTCGATACTTAGAAAGAACTGATTGAACTCCTTTTAAGGACATAAAGTAACACACCGCCATAATTTAAAACACTTTAATTCACTTTTTTTTTTTTTTTTTTTTTCTCACATCCTCACGAAATACCCTCACAACTCACTCCCTCACTCCTTTTTTTTTTTTTTTTTTTTTTCTCTCTCTCTACCCCTTCAATAGATAACACTTTAAATCACTATTCAGCACTTTAGGTGGGGGAATTTGTCCCCCACCTTCTTTTTGTTTCATTTTTAAGCACTTAATCAATTCATGGATAAATTTCTACACACACACACTAAGACCCCCTCACCAGCTATGGCGGCCAGACATAGAGATAAGAAAAACAAAAATACGATAGAAACACAGGTAGACATTCACTCACTCTCCTCTAATCTTTCCTATAACAAAGAAAGTGCAGATACTCAAGCACTGGTATCCAGTATAACTGAAGCACTTTCCCCAAGATTTGAATCTCTCAAACTTGAGATTAAACAAGACATCGTATCTCTCACTAATGAAATTCGACAATTTGCAAATAGACTTCAAGAAGCTGAACAAAGAGTGTCAGACTTGGAGGATATTAGCTCAATTCACAGTTCTAAACTAGAAACTGCAGATATAACACTATCCAAAATACAAACTAAAATAGAGGATCTTGAAGATCGCTCGCGGAGGAACAATTTAAGAATAATAGGGGTCCCAGAGGGGAAGCAACATGAAGATTTGGGAAAATTTATATCTGAAACCTTAGTACAAATACTAGGATTACCTCCCTCATATCCTCCAATAATAGTTGAAAGGGCCCACAGAGTAGGGCGTCAGTCTGATGAAGGAAGAGGGAAGACTAGAGCTAGACCAATAATAGCTAAATTACTAAATTTTCAGGATAAGATGGTAATATTTCAGTACTACCGAAAGAATCAACCTATCTCCCTAGGGACAAACAATATACTAATATTCCAGGATTTCTCCGCTGAAACAGCAGGGAAAAGAAAAGAGTTATCCCCTATCTGTACGAAACTTATTAAAGCAGGTTACCGTGCCACCATAATTTATCCGGCTAAATTAAAGGTTATTCTCAATGACGAAGTTCACTTGTTTGAATCTGCAAAAAAAGCAGAGAAATTTGTAGAAGAGCTAGAAAGGAATGATAATAGATGAAAAATCAGCATATTTTTTGAGTTTTACAGATTATAGTCTGATACTCGATGCAAGGTGTAAGCTCTATTAGGGGGTTATGCAGGGCCCCCAGGGGAATGCCTGCATTAGGAGGGTATATAGCTTCAGGGAATTTTCTTTTCTTTTTTTTTTTTTTTGTTTTTTTTTTTGTTTTTTTTTTTTTTTTTTGTTTTGTTTTGTTGTCTTTTTTTTTTTTTTTTTTTTGGGTGGCTGAGAGATGGGCAGGGCAGATAAATGTAAAATAACCTCTTGGAATATTGGAGGTCTCACCTCCCCTATCAAACGAAAATCAGTTTTGGCTCACCTACAAAAAATTGGCACTGATATAGCTATGCTACAAGAAACTCACTTAAATTTGCAGGAAGTGCTAAAATTAAAGTCCTCTTGGGTAAAGGAAGTGGTTGCTTCTACGGGCACAAAAAGGAAGAGAGGTGTGGCAATCTTGTTAGGGAAAAGAATTAATTATGAAATTTTGCACAGTATTTCAGACCCGGAAGGGAGATATATAATTTTAAAATTAAAGATAGAAGGAATCCTGTATACACTTTGTAACCTATATGCTCCTAATGTATTCGATCCAATATTCTGGGACAATCTGCAATCAAAAATAATTTCTGAATCAATAGGATACCTAATTCTGGGCGGGGATTATAACATGGCCCCACACCAACCCCTGGACAGACTCAGACAGAAGTCCATTGTGGGGAAGAATAGGCGAGATAGCCTGGAAACTAAAATGTTCAAGAAAATCTCTCAAAATTTGTTAGTCAGGGACATATGGAGACTACAGAATCCAGATCTGAGAGATTTTACCTGTTTGTCTCGAGCTCACAAAACTCTATCCAGAATAGATTTATTCCTTATAGATGAAAGGCTATGTAAAATGAAAATTATAGCCAAAATACTTCCCATATGTATATCAGACCATAGCCCCATCACAATAGAAATTCAATATAATGACTTCAAACTAAGATCCTCTCGCTTCTTCTTCCCCACATGGCTGGCGAATGAGTTAAAATTTAAAAACTGGTTAAAAAGCAAATATGAAGAATATGCTGAATTTAATAAGACTTATGGTGACCGCCCAGATATTTTCTGGGAGGCTGCAAAGGCAGTTCTTAGGGGGGAAATGATTTCATATATTGCTAACAGAAATAAAACACTAAGAATCAGAGAAACAGAAGTGACAAAAGCTGTAATCAACTCATATAATCGCTATTTGCTGGATAACTCCCCGGGAAATTGGATCAGATATATTAGAGCAAAAAATGAAAGAGACTCATTTTTAACTTATAGAGAGACCCAAAAGGAGCTTAAACTTCAGGCAAGACTTTATCGCTATGGCAATAAAGCTGGAAAGTTATTGGCTAATTTGATGAAAAAAGAAAAAAGATCTCCATTAATAGATAAGCTTCTGCATAAGAAGAAAACTCACACAAATGTAGATGATATCTCTAACATATTTTTAGAATACTTCAAAGAGATCTACTCTTTAAGGGATGCAGATAAAACTAAATCAGATGAATTCTGGAGCAAAATTACCCACCCGGTACTTGACGGTGAAAAAATGTTAATGGTTAACTCCCCAATTTCTCAGGAAGAAATTCTAAAGATGATTCAGGATCTTCCATCAAACAAGGCTCCTGGTCCGGATGCATTACCAAATGAATTTTATAAAATTCTTGCACCATTCGTTGTTTCACCGTTAAGTAAACTTTTTAACCACATGTTTATCAATGGAAAGGCAGTCTCGCCTCAGTTTTGTGCATCTCACACTACTTTGGTTCTTAAACCCGGGAAGGATCCGACAAAAAAGGAATCTTACAGGCCCATAGCACTATTAAATTCTGATTACAAGATCCTGACCTCTATTCTAGCCAAGAGACTGCAATTAGTTCTCCCGGAAATAATACACAAAGACCAAGCTGGATTTTTGCAGAAACGAAATCTAACAGCAAAGATTAGGGAAGTATTAGTCACTTTAGACTACTTTAAATCTACTGAGTTGGCGGGGCAGAGGAGAGAGGGGGACTCCCCAGATCTAGCAATTGTTTCAATTGATGCAGAAAAAGCATTTGATTCAATCCATCAGGACCACCTGTTCTCGTCTCTCCACAAGTTTGGCTTCAGTGGGCACTTCCCTAAATTTGTGGAGAACTTATATAAAAAATCATTCACCAGGTTAATCGTTAATAATACATTATCTTCTGAAATATTACTGGAAAGGGGAACGCGCCAGGGATGCCCCCTCTCTCCTCTCCTCTTCAATATTTCAATTGAACCACTGGCAATAGCGATAAGAACACAAATAGAAGGAATCAGAATAGGTAGAGCAGAGCTTAAAATTGCGTTATACGCAGATGACATCCTGCTTTACATCTCTAACACGCAAAATAATATACCTATACTTATTTCAATTATAGAACAATTCGGATCCTTCTCGGGTTATAGGATCAATGCGTCAAAATCTGAATTATTATGGATTAGAAAAAACCCAGACTCCTTGATAGAAATTCCTTTTAGAGTCTCAGAATCATTTAGATATTTGGGGATAATGATCATTTCCGACCTAGATAAATGCTATGATCTTAATGTAAAACCAGTACTGAGAGAGATTGAGGCGAGTTTAAAATTATGGCAAAATTTCCCACTCTCGATCTCAGGTCGTATTGCCGCATTTAAAATGATTTTGCTTCCAAAGTTGTTATTCATTTTACAGAATACTCCAATAATTCTTAAAAGGAAGGATATTGAAAAAATTAATAGTAGGTTGAGAATTTTTATATGGCAGAATAAAAAACCAAGAATCTCGTTAATGAAGCTTTCACTTCCCAGGAAGTATGGTGGACTTGCATTGCCGGATATACAATTCTACAACCTGGCCTCAAAAAAAAAAAAAGCTAAAAAATTAAAAAAAAAAAAAAAAAAAAAAAAAAAAAAAAAAAAAACATATTCACAGCTTTGTGCTTTAAAAAAAAAACGATAATGCTTTGTGATCACTCAACCAATTTTGGGCCAGATTACAAGTGGAGCACTAACAATTACACTTGAGTGAAAAGGGATTTATCACTGGTGTTTGCACTTTGTTTTTTTTTGCTCATATTACTAGTTGAAAGTAAACGCAATTGCTTGAGCGTGATTGAAGTTAACGTTCATCGGGATAGTGCGTTCTCAGAGCTCTGGTTAACTGTTTTGGGAAAAAGTCACATAACACATAAAAAATAAATTGCAAAGTACAGTTACAGTCATAATAGAACTATCTAATAAAAAATATTTTTAAAAAAATGCACAAAAAGTTATGAGGGCTCAAAGATATGAGGTGTTAGAAGAAAAAAAGCAGGCCTTTAACATTGAGGTACATACATATACAAGTCCAAAGATGTGTCTGTGTGTGTATATAAATGTATGTGTGTGTATGTATATATATTTATATATATATATATATATACAGTATGTGTGTATATATATATATATATATATATATATATATATATATATATATATATATATATATATATATATATATATATATATATATATATATATATATATATATATATATATATATATATATATACTAGGCAGTATTTTGGGGCTATAGTTGGTGGGAGTGGGGTGTTAGAAAAAAAAGGGCACTGGAAATTGCCTTTACATTGCCATCTGTGGGAACTGTGTGGTCGTCCCTGTAAATATATATGTATATGCTTATATACATATATATGTATTTGTTAATTTATAAATATATATATGTATACACACACACACACATATATATATATATATATATATATATATATATATATCTACCAAAATTCATTAAAATTATGGGGGGAGATAAAAAACTGAATTTAAAATCCTCCATGTCTGAAAATGAAATCAATGTAAATATTTGCATAGGAAATTAGCACATCTAGGCAAGATTCCCTGCTTGCTTTTTCCCAGAAATACTTAATATACAATGTTACCAATGCAGAAGAGAATTCTGGGTAAGATATGCAAATTCTCATTTTTTTGCTTCAAAATACTGTTTTAACACAGCGATCCTTTTAACAGGATTACTGCAGCAAACCAGAAATCACTCACTAGACAGTATGTTTTCGTTCTTTTTGGAACTCATGAGTAGGAGATAGATTTCTGGTTGCTGCATTGGTAGAGCTATTTGCATGGTTAAACCAAAATTCATTAAAATTATGAGGGGAGATAAAAAACTGAAATTAAAATCCTCCATGTCTCAAAATTAAATTAATGTAAATATTTGCATAGGAAATTAGCACATCTAGGCAAGATTCCCTGCTTGCTTTTTGCCAGAAATACTTAATATTGAAGTTCACTGCATCCGACTATTCTCCCCCCTCTCCCTCAGGGTGGCAGTTATCTATCGCCCCCCTGGACCAACCTCCCAATTCCTTGATAACTTTGCTGCCTGGCTTTCTCACTTTCTCTCTACAAATACACCGGCTTTAATCCTGGGGGACTTCAACATCCCCATTGATAACCCATCTGCCCCTGCTGCCTCTAAACTTCTCTCACTCACAAACTCCTTTGGTCTCTCACAATCCACCATATTCCCTACTCACCGCGACGGACACTCTATTGATCTAGTATTCTCCTACCTCTGCTCTCCCTCTGACGCCACCTGTCTCCCATTTCCCATCTCAGACCACCATCTGCTCACCTTTAAGCTTAATATACAGGCTAAACCTACTTCTCCCCCTCACCCCCGCACCTGTAGAAATCTGCACACTGTGGATCCTCTACAACTCTCCAACCTTAATCAAAAACAGCTCCCCCACACTTCCACAATATCCTGCCCTGACCTTGCTACAACCCACTATAACAATACTCTCTCCTCGGCACTGGACACTTTCGCTCCTCCCCAAATACGCAAAACCCCACGTCGTCAGCTCCAACCCTGGCACTCTAACCAAACACGCTACCTGCAAAAATGCTCCCGTGCTGCTGAACGTGCCTGGAGGAAATCCCGCTCTGAATCAGATTTCCTTCACTATAAGTTCATTATTTATTCTTACTCCTCTGCCCTTCACTTAGCCAAGCAAACCTACTTCTCTTCTCTTATATCTACTCACTTCACAAACCCTAAACGTCTCTTCTCCATTTTCAACTCTCTCCTTTACCCACCGTCACCACCCCCTTCATCTGCCTTTAGTGCTCAAGACCTGGCAGACTACTTTTTCAACAAAACAATTACCATCCGAAGTAATATCCCAACACAAGTCTGCAACCTTCCATCTCCGCCCCTGGCAACCCCCTCCACCACTCTCAGCACCTTCCCCCCTACCTCTGAGAATGAAGTGAGTTCCCTATTGTCTTCCTCACACCTCACTACCTGCCCACTTGACCCTATCCCTTCACATCTAATACCGTCTCTGTCTTCTACCCTCACTCCAGCTGTTACTCACATATTTAACCTATCCCTTACTACCGGTTCATTCCCATCTTCCTTCAAACATGCAAAGGTCACCCCCATCCTCAAAAAACCCTCCCTCGACCCCAATTCTCCTGCAAACTACCGCCCCATATCACTGCTTCCGCTAGCTTCAAAAGTCCTGGAAAAACTAGTCTTCGATCGCTTAACCCACTTCTTGTCCTCCAACTCACTGCTTGACCCCTTACAATCTGGCTTCCGTTCCCAACACTCAACTGAGACTGCCCTCACCAAAGTTACTAATGATCTTCTTTCTGCTAAAAAAATGGCCACTACTCAATACTTATCTTACTTGATCTGTCTGCTGCCTTTGACACAGTTGACCATCCCCTTCTCCTACGGACTCTCAGCTCCTTTGGGCTCTCTGACACTGCCCTTTCCTGGATCCACTATTATCTCTCTAATAGGTCCTTTTCTGTCTCCTTTGCTGGTGGCGACTCCTCTCCATTGCCTCTGTCTGTTGGAGTACCTCAAGGCTCTGTTCTGGGTCCCCTACTCTTCTCTATTTATACATCCTCACTGGGAAAACTTATCAGTAGCTATGGCTTCAACTACCACCTCTATGCTAATGATATCCAGATCTACCTATCCGCCCCTTCACTCTCTCCTTCTATCCTTGCTCACATCGGTGTCTGCTTATCTGGCATTTCTTCTTGGATGGCCTCTCACCACCTAAAAATCAATATGTCCAAGACTGAGCTCCTTCTAATCCCCCCCTCTAATTCTAACCCGGTTCCTAACTTTTCAATCACTGTTGGTGATACCACTATCTCCCCATCACCCCAAGTCCGTGTCCTAGGAGTTACACTTGACTCCAATCTGTCCTTCATTCCCCACATCCAATTGCTCTCTTCCTCCTGTCGCAACCATCTACGCAATATCTCCAAAATCCGTCCATTTCTGAGTGCTGAAACTACTAAACAGCTAATCCACTCCCTGGTAATCTCCCGACTTGACTACTGTAATAACCTACTAACTGGCCTCCCTCTCTCCCGCCTCTCCCCTCTTCAATCCATCCTAAATGCCTCTGCTAGGCTAATCCACCTCTCCCGACGCTCTGTATCTGCTGCACCTCTCTGCGAGTCCCTTCACTGGCTACCCATCCACAGCAGAATTAAATTCAAAATTCTCATCCTGACCTACAAAGCCCTTACCAACGTAGCCCCCCCCCCTACCTGTCCTCACTCATCAAGAAATATACTCCAGCCCGCCCCCTAAGATCCAACAATGACCTGCTCCTTGCATCTTCTACCATCACCTCCTCCCATGCCAGGCTACAGGACTTCTCTCGTGCAGCACCAACCATCTGGAATGCACTTCCCAGAGCTGTTAGACTTTCCCCTAACCTTTCCTCCTTTAACCGCTCCCTAAAGACCTTTCTGTTCATGGAAGACTATCTCTAAATCAGTAAAAAATGAATTCTACCTGCCTAACTGCTGCCCCATCTAACTCCACACTAACATCATTCTCACCTCTGCAGTGCCCACCTCCTGTTTCTCACCCTCCTATCATCTAGATTGTAAGTTCCCACGGGAACAGGGCCCTCAATTCCCCCTGTATTTGTTTTGTTAAACTTTGGTGTCTTCTATATTGTATTGTACTGTACTTTTATCTTTGTACCCATGGACAGCACTGCAGAATCTGTTGGCGCTTTATAAATAAAGAATAATAATAATAATAATGTTACCAATGCACAAGAGAATTCACAGGATCACTATTTTTCTGGGAAAAAGCAAGCGGGGAATCTTGCCTAGATGTGCTAATTTCCTATGCAAATATTTACATATATATATATATATATATATATATGTGTGTGTGTGTTTATGTTTTTAAGATATGATGCGATGTGATGAACATTGGAATGTGAAATATTCATATTTTTATGTCAGATTAGCACACTTGAGAATATGCAATTGTGTTTATGGGTGAGTAGGGTGTTTTTTTCCCACTTTGGTAAGTCTTGCGCAATATTCTAACTTCGGCTTTTTAAGCGTGCGGGTTAACACACAAGCAAAATGTTTATGCTTTCAATTTGTAATACGAGCACTAACTAGTGCAGTTAGCATTTGAGTGAGAGCGTTAAATAGCCTTTTAGGGAGAAAATTGCCCATAAATTGTAATTGAGGCCAAAATTGTAAAAAAAAAAAAAAAAAAGACATTCATATTCTAAAACAAATCTTTACTTTGAATGCATGATTATGTTTATCATGTATTTACTGTGTATTTTCCCTTTAAAGGGCCATTAAATACAGTTGAATTGTATAATCAACAAATGCATAATCACAAACTCGTATACATATACACTGTGAACTTGTGCACATGCTCAATAGGAGCTGGTGTCTCAGAAAGCGTGCATACAAAAGACCGTTCACAAATTCATAATGGAAGTGAATTGGAAAGTCTATTAAAACTGTATGCTCTATCTGAATCATGAAAGTTTAATTTTTAAAATAATTAAAAATAAAATGAACTGGCCTCAGCTGAAAAAATAATTCATAGACTGCAAAATAATGTATTTTTGCAAACAAACATTTATTTTGTAAGCACCTTTTTGAAATATATTGTTTAATTGATAATCTATACTGTGCAAACATAGAAATGAGTTGTATGTCCATTAAAAAAGTAATGAATTACTATAACAATATCTATTTATTATAAGCTAACTAGGTGTTCTTTGCAAGGCAGAATAGTTCTTTTTAATTGTGTATCATTATGCACATTAATTATGGTAATGCATAGAGTAAAATCAGAGAAACATTTCTCTTGATAAGGTTCACTGTCAGTTATCAGATATGCATCTTCTACATCTTTCCCCTTGCCCATTTATTTTCCATCTGCAAATCTTCTTTTTGATAATACTAGATCAGAAAGAAAACCTGACCTTTTCCTTTGTTAGTTCTATGGTGTAAAATAGTTTCTTAACACAAATGTGTGTTGTTTTATGTAACCTTCAGTAAAAACAACAACAAAAAAAACAAAACACCCCAAAATCCTTTCCTCCCCCTTTTCTTGGTTAGTGAGACTTCAGATGTAGTTTATTCATCTCTGGTGATAAGTGAGCTGTAGTATGATATTTCTCTGTATAGCTATTAAATAAATGCAAATAATGTTCCTAATTCCTTTTTGCCTCACAATATTAAAACTTTTGCAAGTTTGGCTTGCCAGTGTTTGCTTAATGTTGTTGTTTTTTTGGTTGGCAAAAGACTAGAGAATTTTATTTATTTTGGAGCTGTTTGGATTTTTTTTTCAAATCATACTTTTATGTAATGCATAGCTTTCATATGGGACAGTTTTGATAAATAACAGTAGTAATAAATGCTTTAGACATTTACCACTACATAATGTTTCTTATTAAAATTCTTCTCTTAACATTTTGAAAGCAATTCATAATGTTGTAATTCTTTATGAATTGCCATCTTATTATTTATTGCAAATGTGTGTAATAAAAATATTATTAGTTTTCTGCAAACATGACGTAAGCACGCAAATATTAAAGTACTAAGGGTCCTGTCTGTGGTAACTTGTAATTCAAAGGTATTTTGGGGAGATAAATAAAATTACTTGTTTTTTTTTTTCTGTAGGGAAGTAGATTTGAGTTTTAGGTGACAATACATTGAAAAGGAGATTCAACACCATACAGCAGTTGCTGGTATTGGTTCTCTATATATAATACTTTGATTTAATTTTTTTTTATAAAAGAACGTTTGTTTACTTTGATCTTTTATGTGATAATACTGCTGATTTCTATTTCTATCCCTTCTCCCCCAGGGTTAAAAATTGAATACTAAAACACAAAGGAGTATATACAGTATCTCACAAAAGTGAGTACACCCCTCACATTTTTGTAAATATTTTATTATATCTTTTCATGTGACAACACTGAAGAAATGACACTTTGCTACAATGTAAAGTAGTGAGTGTACAGCCTGTATAACAGTGTACATTTGCTGCCCCCTCAAAATAACTCAACACACAGCTATTAATGCCTAAACCGTTGGCAACACTCACTACTTTACATTGTAGCAATGTGTCTTCAGTGTTTTCACATGAACAGATATCATAAAATATTTACAAAAAATGTGAGAGGTGTACTCACTTTTGTGAGATACTGTATATATACTGTATATATTGCAACATATTTGGGAGTTATTTATTATCATTGCTGGTTTTAAATTCTCACCAGCGAGGGAGCTAATGGTTTTTATTAGCTAATACAGCCGTGGGAACAAATGGCTTTTAAAAGCTTATAATAATAATAATAATAGTAATAATAATAATTTGTGATTTATATAGCGCTTTTCTCCCCGTGAGACTGAAAGCACTTTACAAATATACCAACATTAAGACATAAAAGTTAGGAGTTTCTGAAGGTCAGCTAAGCGGACTGAATGCCTGATGGAAGAGGTGGGTCTTTGTTTTTGTTTTAAAAGTCTGTAAGGACGGTGCCTTTCTGATTGCACACGGTAAAGAGTTCCAGAAAGTAAGGGCAGCGTGGCCGAATGCTCTGGAGCCTGAGTTTGTCCTTATTCTTGGTACTGACAGGAGGGATGTGTTGCTGACCTAAATGAGCGGGATGGGATGTAGGGTGTCAGGAGCTCTTTCAGGTACTGTGGGCCTTGGTTGTTTAAGGCTTTGAAGGTCAACAAGCCAATTTTAAAATATGTTCGCAATTTAATTAGTAGCCAATGCAGGGAGTGGAGAACAGTTGTTATGTGGCAGGAGCAAGTTTGATTGGTCAGTAGTCTGGCTGCTGTGTTTTGTACCGTCTGAAGGCGATGGAGTTCTTTTTTTGGAAGGCCAAAGTACAGTGCATTGCAGTATTCTAGCCTAGATGATACACATGCATGGATTAGTGTTGGCATATAATCCGGTGGAATTAAGTGTTGTATGCTGGCTATGTTTTTCAATTTAAAATAGGCCAATTTTATTACGGTGGAAATCTGCTGTTTAAAAGATAGTCCAGTGTCAATCAGCAGTTGGGTGATCATGGGATAATTTTGATGCCCGGGGTCCCCTCACCAAGAGTTTTGTCCGGGTTCACTTTGAGACAGCTAGAATTCATCCATTCTATAAGGTCTGCTAAGCAACTGTTTATGCTGCATGCTGGGTATGTAGTATCTGGAGCAAAGGAGAAGTAGAGTTGTGTGTCATCTGCGTAACAATGATACCTTAGGCCATGTCAGTTAATGATGTCCCTCAGTGGTAGTAAGTTAATTGCGAATAGCATGGGAGACAGGATGGATCCTTGTGGAACTCCGCAGGCCAGTTCTGTCAGTGCTGATGAGCTTGATCCTGATATTACTCTCTGTGATCTACCAGCGAGGAAAGATTTAAACCAGTTAAGGACTGTGCCTCCTAGACCACATATGTGCTGCAAGCGCTCTATTAGAATCCTATGGTCAATGGTGTCAATGCAGCTGAGAGATCCAGGAGGATTAGGATGGAGTAATCACCTTTGTCTCTTGCCCTGAGTAGATAATTTAGCACTCAGACTAGCGCTGTTTCAGTGCTGTGGCACCATCTGAAGCCTGACTGGAAAGGATCAAATATTTTCAGGCGTGATAGATGGGCTTCCAGTTGAGTTGCCACAACTTTTTCATTTATTTTCCCCAGAAATGGGAGGTTGGATACTGGTCTGTAATTAGTCATGTAGTCTGGGTCTAATAAAGGTTTCTTTAGGAGTGGTTTTACCACAGCTTATTTTAGAGGATCTGGGAAGTCTCCTGTTTTAAGTGAACACTGCACTATTTTTGTGAGGGCTGGGGTGAGTGTTTCAATGCATCCAGATATGAGCTGAATTGGATCAGGGTCACACATAGTAGGGTGCAACTTTTGTATGGTGTTTTTAACTCCTTTTATATCCACATTTGTAAAAGTGAACCATAAACTGGGGCAATCTGGCATTCCATTGTAGTGGTTCTGGTGTGTAACTGTTTGGGCTGCTGTGATAGTGGTTCGGATTGAGGAAATCTTGTCTCTAAAGAAGTTCGCAAATGCTTCACATTTATCCTGAGAAAAGTTGGTGGGGCTAAGCATGCATGCTGGTTTGCAGAGCCTTTCTATTGTGTGAAACAGTTGCCTGGGTCTATTGTGGGAGAGTGCAATTTTGCGTGATAAAAATTAAGATTTTTTTCTGAGTTATCTTGGATTAATATTTATTTAGATGTTTGATAAGAGTGGCTTTATCCTGTGGATCATGTGTTCTGTGCCACTTTCTCTTGAGTTTACGTCCTGTTCTTTTAATTTCTCTGATGGAGCTTTCAAACCACGGTGCATTGTTGTGGGTTTTGACAGTGCATATGCAAGTTGGTGCAATGCTTCCTAGGGTGTGTCTCATGGTTTTGTTTTAGAGTCGGACTAAGGAGCTGAGGTCTTCGCAGGTGCCCATTAGTTCACTTAGATCCATTTGTGGTGCTACATCCAGTGGTGTCACCCCTTTTATTGAGCAGTGTTTGACCAGGTTCTGAGGCTGGTGTCTGGTTGATTGTGATACAATGGAGAAGTGAATGGAGTGGTGGTCTGACCAAGTAACTGGGTTTACAGTTACTGGTGACACTTCTAGTCCAGACTGGAACACTAGATCAAGTGTATGACCTTTTCTGTGGGTGGGAGTGGTGACGATTTGTGTGAAGCAGAGTGTACTAATCAAGTGGAGGAGACCCTGCCCAAGCAGGGATAGGGTGTTGTCAATCTAAGTGTTGAAGTCTCCTAATATAAGCCATCTAGGGTGTTCAAGGATTAAGCCAGCAAAAGGTCTGTGAGTTCCTGAAGAAATCTCTTCCCATCTCCTGGAGGACTGTATATTAGCAGTATTTGGAATCCTCTCTCTTTTGAGAGGCTGGCAGCTACACATTCAAAAGATTGGGTTTTGTGGACTGATATTGGTCTGGGATTTAAGAATGATTTTGCACAGATCATAACTTCGCCTCCCTTGCGATCTTGTCTCGGGCGGTAGAACACTGTGTAGTTGTCTGGAATAGCTGCCTCTAGAATAAGCCCTGCATTTCCGTCTAACCATGATTCTGTGATGCATGCTAATTTGCATGTTTCAAGAAGGTTGGCAATAATAGCTGTTCTGTTCTTTATTGATCTGGCATTGAATAGGATTGCTCTGATAGGACAGTCTTGGGATTCTGAGTTTTTGCTCTGTACTTTGGAGACAGCATGTCTTCTAATGGGGATCACACAAAGAGATTTTCTTGATTTGATAGTGCGTTTTTTTGTGGCTTTTAGGTTGGATCACTTCAATTGGGCTTGCGAGTGGACAGGGTGGTGGGGTAGCTGTGATAGTGTCAGGATATAGACGGTCCCTTTGAAAATGCCGAGTAATTTTAGGGTAGTCACTAGTGAGGGACGCAACCGCTTTTTGGGGTCTAAGGGAGTGCAGATGTGAGGGCATATAGGTGGTCATTCCCTCTGCAGTGAAGGTGTTAAAATAGCTTCTAGTTTTTGAAAGGATGTTAGCAGTGGGGGCTGGTTACATTGCCCTGCTCTATAGGATTCAGGCCAGAGTGAGGTGTGAGATTTTGCACTTCAGGCTGCATTGTAGATATCAGATAAGAAAGCATGCAGGGGTTTTAAAACCAATGTGTTTTAGTGAAATAGATTTCATCGATTAGTTTTTCTTGTGTTTAGAAATTAAATCTGAGTATTGCTAAATGGATGATCAAATCCAAAACTCAATTTGTGCATGGGTTGAGTTGAGTCTGTTGTTTTTTTTTTTTTTTTTTAGTTTAAGTGTACCTTGTTTGTGGTATTCAGCTGAAGGTATCTCTTTCTTGTAGTAAGATGGTCCGTTGGGAGTATATTTCCATCCATTGAGTATCTCAGTTTAGTAATGCCATCTGTTCAATTCTGATGAGTCTAGTTGTGCGTTATGTGGAGTCGATATTGGTCCTTGAAATAATTGTGATGAATTTTGAATGTAAGGGGGTTAAAATTAAGAAAAATCCTGGAGAGGTCAGGAGCCTGAGGAAAGTGTGGCAGCCAGCATCGGCACCTTGAATCATCACCAGTTTTTTTGTTTGTTTTTTCACCAGTATGTGTGGCACAGTTTCTATTCCCGACCGCTCACGTGTCCTCCACACTTCCGTTTTTTACAGAGCGGAATTTTGTAAGCTCAGAAAGCCAGTGTGCAATTTGAAGAGAGGTGTCTGCTTTGTTATTCACCGATCATACTATCTTCAGTGGCTCTGGCTCGTTCAACTGACAGTTCGCAGACCTTCTGCTTGCTAGTGGGAGTTTAACACTGGTCCGGAAGGAATTTCAGATAGTTTGTCTAAAATTAATTTACATTAGTATTTTACTCTTCATTATTTACTATTTTTTCAATAAAGAAAGTAAAATATTTATTTTGAATATTTCATTTTATTTACAGTTCTGTTTATTGCTAATGAGACATGTCCTTGTATTATGGACTCTGAACAGGATCAGCCTATCTCTCTGGATAAATGTTTGTTATGCTTAGAGAATCAAATTACTCTACCAATGCAATTGTGTTCCTCATGTTTAGCAAAAATGTTAAAATTTAAAGAAAAGATTCTCCCTTCTGAGCCAAGAGTCTCTCAGGATTTTGCTTTGTGTGACATGCCGCAGCTTTCTCCTCAAACATCCCAAGCCTTAATTGTATCTTATACTGTGCCTTCTGTGTCCTCTCAAACTCCTGGGGTGTTTATTTACCTGGGGATTTTGCCACTCAGATTACTTCAGCAGTGTCAGCGGCTTTATCTGCTTTCCCTTCTTCGGGGAAATGTAAGAGGAAATCTAAACATTTGCCTGCTACTAAGTTTTCTGACCCCTCTAAGTTGGCATTAGCCAATATTTCTCAATTGTCTTGTGAGGAAAATTATTCAGTAGCTTCTGAAGGTGAAATCTCAGACTCTGACACTTTAGCAGAACAATCTCCATAATCTGAAGAAGTGAATAAGCTTGAACACCTCTGGTTACTACTGAAGGAGGTCCTAGCTATGTTAGAGGACACTGAACCTTTGTTTTCTGTTAACTCTACTAAATTGTCTAAACTGGATACAGTTTATGATTCTCCATCTTCTAAGGTTTTTCCTGTTCCAAGGAAGATGTCTGAAATTATTGCTCAGGAATGGGATAAACCAGGTGTTCCTTTTTCCCCTTCCCCTGTTTTTAAAAAGACGTTTCCTGTTGCTGAATCTATTTGTGACTCATGGCACACTGTTCCTAATGTAGAAGGAGCTATTTCTAGCCTTGCTAAGAGAACTACCATTCCTATACAGGATAGTTGCTCTTTTAATGAGCCAATGGATAAGAAGCTAGAGGCTTACCTGAAAAAGATGTACATCCATCAAGAATTGCAGTGGCAACCTGCGGTGAGTATTGCCACGGTTGCGGGTGCAGTATCTTATTGGTGCAGCACCTTGTCTGTTCTTATTTCTGAGGAAACTACTGTAGAGGAGATCAAGGATAGGATCAAAGCTCTTAAATTGTCAAATACCTTTATCTGTGATGCCAACATGCAAATGATTAGACTGGGTGCTAAGATGTCTAGCTTCACTGTGCTAGCCTGCAGAGCTCTATGGTTAAAATGCTGGTCGGCTGATGTAATTTCAAAAGCCATGCTTTTGTCTGGTCTGGTGGAAATTATTTCTGAAATTACGGGTGGAAAGGGATCTTTCCTTCCTCAGGATAAGAAGAACAGACCTAAGGGTCACCAGAATTCAAATTTTTGCTCCTTTTGTAACTTTAAAGGACCAAAGTCTTCCTCTTCTCTTCCAAGCCAGAGCAAGCCAAGACCTCTTGGAGGTCCTGTCAGCCTTGGAATAAGGGGAAGCAAAACAAGAAGCCTTCCGCTGACTATAAATCAGCATAAAGGGTCTGTCCCCAATCCAATTTTTGATCAAGTGGGGGATGCTTGATATCCCAGATCTGTGGGCTGTGGGCATAGTAACCCAGTGGTTACAAAATAGGATTCAAGTCCTGCCCTCCAAGGGGCAGATTTATCCTGTCAAGACTATCCTCAAACCAGGTAAAGAGGGAGGCCTTCTTAAAATGCGTAGATGACCTATCCCCCCTTGGAGTTATTGTTCCAGTCCCTCTAAAGGAACAAGGTCTAAGATTATATTCAAATCTATTTGTGGTTCCTAAAAAGGAGGGGACTTTTCGTCCCATCCTAGATTTAAGTGTCTCAACAAGTCCTTTAAAATGGATACTATTTGTTCCATTCTTCCGTTGGTCCAAAAAGGTCAGTTCATGACGACCATATACCTAAAGGACACGTACTTACACTTTCCCATTCACTAGGATCATCATCAATTTCTAAGATTTGCCCTTCTGGACAAGCATTTCCTTTTATTGCACTTCCATTTGGTCTTGCCACAGCTTCCGGAATATTCACAAAGCTCACTATTGGCAGTGATCATATCCCAGTGGATTGCAGTTTCGCCTTATCTAGACGACATTCTGGTTCAGACGTCATCTTTTCAACTTGCAAAATCTCATACAGAGATGTTGTTGTCTTTTCTAGGTTACCACGGGTGAAAGGCGAATTTGGAAAAGAGTTCTCTAGTTCTATCTACCAAAGTGTGTTTCCTAGGGACAATAATAGATTCCCTCTCCATGAAAATATTCCTGACGGAGGTCAGAAAATCCAAAATTTGTGCTTCATGCCTTTCTTTCCAGTTTACCTTTCGTCCATCTATGGTTCAATGCATGGAAGTAATTGGCCTGATGGTGGCATCAATGGACATCATTCTTTTGTCTCGTTTCCATCTGTGACCGCTGAAACTTTGTATGCTCCATCAATGGAACGGAGACCATTCAGATTTATCTCAGAGAATAAATCTGGACCTTCTAACAAGAGACTCTCTCTTGTGGTGGATGTCACATGAACTTCTGTCTCAGGGCACTTGCTTTCTAAGACCTTCCTGGGAAATTGTGACTACGGACGCCAGTCTTTCAGGCTGGGGAGCTGTTTGGGGTCCTCTGAAGGCTCAGGGCCTGTGGTCTCGGGAAAAGTCCTCTCTTCCCATAAACATCTTTGAGTTGAGAGATATCTTCAATGCCCTAGTGGCATGGCGGAAACTATCTTTAGTCCGGTTTATCAGATTCCAGTCAGGCAACATCACCTCAGTGGCTTATATCAACCACCAGAGAGGGACTCAGAGTTCCTTAGCCATGAAGGAGGTGACTCACATTCTTCAGTGAGCGGAAGCTCACAATTGTCTTCTATCTGCCTTCAACATTTCAGGAGTAGACAACTGGGAGGCAGATTTTCTGAGCAGACAGACCTTTCATCCCGGGGATTGGGCTCTCTATCTGGAAGTGTTTTCTCAGATAACCCTCAAGTGGGGGGTTCCAGAGTTGGATCTGATGGCGTCCAGCCAAAACGCCAAGGTTCCAAAGTACGGTTCAAGGTCAAGAGATTCTCAGGCTGTTCTGATAGATGCCCTAGCGGTTCCTTGGAGGTTTTCTCTGGCATATTTGTTTCCTCCGTTTGGTCTCCTTCCATGAGTTATTGCTTGTATCAAACAGGAGAGAGCATTGGTGATCCTAATTGCTCCTGCATGGCCTCCCAGGATCTGGTTTGCTGATCTGGTAAGGATGTCATCTCTTGGTAACTTGGAGGTTACCACAGAGGAAGGACCTTCTAATCCAGGGTCCTTTCCTCCATCTAAACCTAGATTTTCTAAAGCTAACTGCTTGGAGATTGAATGCCTAGTTCTGTCTAGAGGTGGTTCTTCTGAAGCGGTCGTTGAAACTATGATTCAGGCTCAAAAACCTGTTACTCGCAAGATTTACCATAAGATATGGCGTAAATATCTTTATTGGTGCAAATCTAAGGGGTTCTCCTGGAGCTGGGTGAGGTTTCCCCAGATTTTGTTTTTTCTTCAGGATGTCCTGGAGAAGGGTTTATCGGTCAGTACTCTAAAGGGTCAGATTTCTGCATTATCTATCCTTTTACACAAATGTCTGGCAGACTTACCAGATGTTTAAGCCTTTGTTCAGGCCCTGGTTAGAATCAGGCCTATGTTTAAACCTGTTGCTCCCCCATGGAGCCTTAATCTGGTTCTTAAAGTTTTGCAAAAGGCTCAGTTTGAGCCGATGCATGTTGTTGATATTAAATTGTTTTCTTGGGAGGTTTAGTTTCTTGTTGCTATTTTTTCCTCTCGCAGAGTGTCTGAGCTTTCAGCTCTGCAGTGTGATTCCCCGTACCTTTTTTTTCATGCTGATAAGGCGGTCCTTCGTACTAAATTGGGGTTTCTTTCTAAGGTGGTGCCGGATCGAAACATTAATCAATAAATTGTTGTTCCTTCTTTGAACTCATAAGGAACATCTTTTGCATAACTTGGATGTTGTGCGGACTCTAAAGTTTTACTTACAAACTACTAAAGATTTCCGTCAATCTTCTGCCCTGTTTGTTGTTTTCTCTGGAAAGCGTAAGGGTCAGAAGGCCACTTCTGCTACTCTGTGTCTCTGGTTGAGAAGTTTGATTTGTTTGGCCTATGAGACTGCTGGACAGCAGCCTTCTGAGAGAATTAAGGCTCATTCCACTAGGGCTTTCAAAAATTAAGCTTCTGTGGAACAGATTTGCAAGGCGCCAACATGGTCCTCTCTGCATACTTTTTCCAAATTCTACAAATTTGACACTTTTTCCTCGGCTGAGACTTCTTTTGGGAGAAAGGTTCTTCAAGCGGTGGTGCCTTCTGTTAAGGTCCTCCTGACTTTTTCTCACTCCCTGTTCATTTTGTGTCCTCTAGCTTGGTTATTGGTTCCAACTAGTAATTGGAATTACATTGTGGACTCTCCATGTCGTAGGAAAGAAAACAACATTTATTCTTACCTGATATATTTCTTTCTTTCCAGACATGGAGATTCCATGACCCCACCCTCTTCTTTATTGTAATTTGGCAGGTTTTTTTTTAGTAAACCTCAGGCACCTTTTCACCTCTTCTTTTTCCATTTTCCTTGGGCTGAATGACTGGGGATTATGGGTAAGGGAAGTTATACTTAACAACTTTGCTGGGGTGCTCTTTGCCTCCTTCTGCAGGCCAGGAGTGAATATCCCCACTAGTAATTGGAATGACTTAATGGACTCTCCATGTCTGGAAAGAAAGAAATTTATCAGGTAAGCATAAATTTAGTTTTTGTCTCATATTTTTATGAAATTATCAAGTAACTGCTGTTGTCATAGTGATCACATGATTTGGACCTGGGCATGTAAAAGTGAATACGCTCCTCTTTCAAAATAGAAATAATTTCTCCAATTTCTTGCTTTGATGGGGATGATAGGATCTCTTCTAGAGCCTAGCACACCATACAAGTTACCAAGTTGAAACTTGCTACCTTGAGTCATGAGGCCGTCATTTGAAAGAGGAAAATACATTTTTTATATGGGGGGTGTTGGGTAAATGGTATATGCTGTCTTTAATGAATATGGGCTGTCTGGTAGCCCTAATGTTTGTAGAGTGAATATGAGGTAGGGCATTTTTTATCAACCACCTTTCACTTGAAGGGGCTGAGACCTTTAGAAATAGGCTCTAAAAGAGCCGCATTCACCTTAACAAGACCCTTTTTGGCGTCATAGTATTACACTGTGATTGTCTACATATAGTGGATATCACCACTATTTCAAATTATTAATTTCCATTCCTTCAAATGAGAGGTCTTTAAGTCCCTTTTAAGAAGTTGTCATCCAATTGCCTCCTGCGTAAAGAAACGTTCCTGGCGCAAATGGCTTCATAGGATCACTAGTTTCATGGAGAGAAATAGGTATACAAGAAATATCAATATAAAAAAGAAATAGAGGTTAGAAGCTTAGGGCCTAATGATCAAAAACCCACCAGCATGGAGAGTAGAATCGCGCAAACTCTTTTGGGAGCTTTTTTAAGCATTATATTGCAAGGTAGTTGCCTCTCCTTCACGTACAGAACCTTGCATAGCTAGATAAACAGCTCTCAAGCAAAATTTTGCCATTTATAAAATTTTTTAGGGGACCTCGCAGTTATGATCATGTGGCCCATATAGAGAGAGATGAGCAGAAGTGAGAGTTATAAATATTATGTGACATGAAGAGATGTAATATAAAGCACATGTAGGCACTAGTAAAGAATAATTCACAATCCTCAATTCTTCCGTCAAAGACTGTTACCACCCTGATTATGACAGGTATAAAATATTTCTATAAACCATATATTATCATGTCAAATTGTATAATTTAATTAATTAAACACATAGCAGGCAGTAGTAATATATGTTTGTGTTCAACCTATTTGGTATAATTCAGTCCTACCTTACACTTTACATTATTAATATTTTTTTAATTATACATAGATTGTGTGAGATGTGATTGCAATATACAATTATGTTACTGTTGCGTATAAGTAATTTCTGGTATTTCAAACAGTAAATTGTCTAAAGTACATCTTATTACTTATGTATTACAGAATATGCTCTTCATGGGAAAAATATGCATTTTCTTTTGTTAAACAATTTCTTTTTTTTTATTATTATAATCCCCAATGTGATGTTCAATGATCCATCACTTATTCATGTTGGGATTATGATATTGCACAAAATATTTGGCTACTGCAGTTGTAATGTTTGTTTTATAGGTTTCTATGGCATTATGCTACTATTATGTTAAATGACTCACACTCCCATCCCCTAGTGACAAAAGGAGTTCACAGAATAACATTTCAGTGTTGTTCCCAGGACCGTTTTAGCGGGTGCACCAGCCGGCTGATTTTACTGACCACCCGGCTCAAATTTAAGCTAAAATGAGCTATTATTAAAATTGTTAAATTTTTATTGCACACATTATTGTTGAATTTTGCAATTAATTTGGGCTTTGAATAGCAGAAAATGATATAATATTAGAAAATATTACACTACACCCACTCGGTTGCTTTATAATGCATCCTGTCTGGCAAACTTTTCTTCGTGCTCTTGATAGAATCCCTTATGTATGTCCAAATCTGTTCAGTGCCTAACAATAACAATATTTACTTACAGTATATACTGTTCCGTTCACATTTAATGCAATATTACAATAAATTATTCAAGTAGAGCATGCAAAAAAAAAAACTTTCCAATTTTCTTCCATTATGAAATTTAATTTGTTCACTCTTGATCTTTGATGGAAACTAAACTCCTCCCTGCATAAGCATACTGATGCATGTCTCCTGAGCAAATATGCATACTGTACCTAACACTTCTGTACACTCCTGAGTCTACTTC
Source organism: Bombina bombina (assembly GCF_027579735.1). NCBI lineage: Eukaryota > Metazoa > Chordata > Amphibia > Anura > Bombinatoridae > Bombina > Bombina bombina. The sequence continues at coordinate 1,112,744,457 of NC_069501.1, read as the reverse complement.
AGTATAATGTCATGGAAATTAGCTATTATGTCAAGAAAGTATATGCCAAAAGGACAAAAGTTAAAGGGACATGACACCCACATTTTTTCTTTCAGGATTTAGAAAGAGAATGCATTTTAAACATCTTTCTGATTAACTTATATTATCTAATTTGTTTTATTCTCTTGATATTCTTTGCTGAAAAGCATATCTAGATATGCTCAGTAGCTGCTGATTGGTTGCTGCACATAGAAGCCTCGTGTGATTGGCTCTCCATGTTAATTTCTTTTTCTTCAACTAAGGATATCTAAAAAAGGAAGCAAAATAAATAATAGAAGTAAATTGTAATGTTGTTTAAATTTCTATTCTCTATCTGAATCATGAAAGAAAGATTTTGGGTTTAGTGGCCCTTTAAGTGGAAAATAGATAAAAAATTAAATGATACACCATTATTTAATTTTGAATTTTCGGAAATAGACCTAAGCAGATTGAACTATTTATATACTAATGCCAGTATATAATACATTTCTAGTGTTATAGTGTAATAAGGAAAAATAGGCATCAGCAATTAGTAAATTGTAAAACACACAAAGGAACACACTTTTATGACAATTTACAATCTATAGGCACTAAACATTGAAATTATTAGTATGGAATGTGAGAGAAAGGTTTAAAAGATGGGATATCGCATTTAATTTTTTATGACGTAGGCACCCATAAAAGGAAGGATTTTGGGAAATTACATTCCAAAGGGGGTTAATAAGGGGGGTTCATTTTTTTATGAGGATACCTTTCTCTCAAAAACCGACAATGTTACAGACATGAAAATTGGTATTTAGATTCTCCTTGAAAATTAAAGAAATGCGTGTTTTAACATTTCCTGAAAATCCACTTAGGGGGTTCAAAAGAGGGGGGGCTATTTATGAGGATACCTATATTGCAAAAAACAAATGTTACAGACGGGAAAATTGGTATTTAGATTCTCCTTTAAAAATAAAAAAAATTGTGTTTTTAACATTTCCTGAAAATCCACTTAAGGGGGGTCAAAAGGGGGGGGGGATTAATGAAGATACTTATATCTCAAAAAACGAAGATATTACAGATGTGAAAATATGTATTTAGATTCTTCTTTAAAAATAAAAATATACATGTTTTACCTTTTCCCGAAAATCCACTTAAGGGAGGTCAAAAGAGGGGGTGCTGATATATGAGGATACCTATATCTCAAAAACCAAAGATGTTACAGACATAAATATTCGTATTTAGATTACAAGAAACACTGAAAATGAATGAAAAATCAAGAAGTTCATGTCAGCGAGTCTCTCTCTCCTCTCTCTCTCCTCTCTCTCATCTAAAATTACACTTTTACTTTGTTCTTTGTTTGCTAAAGACAAGATATTTATTACTCTAGACAAGTCCCGTTTTACTGCACTGTTTATTATAGATTAGGGTTTTTTTTTTTTTTTTAACCCCTTAATGACCACAGCACTTTTCCATTTTCTGTCCATTTGGGACCAAGGCTATTTTTACATTTTTGCGGTGTTTGTGTTTAGCTGTAATTTTCCTCTTACTCATTTACTGTACCCACATATATTATATACCGTTTTTCTCGCCATTAAATGGACTTTCCAAAGATACCATTATTTTCATCATATCTTATAATTTACTTTAAAAAAAATTATAAAATATGAGAAACAAATGGAAAAAAACACACTTTTTCTAACTTTGACCCCCAAAATCTGTTATACATCTGCAACCACCAAAAAACACCCATGCTAAATAGTTTCTAAATTTTGTCCTGAGTTTAGAAATACCCAATGTTTACATGTTCTTTGCTTTTTTTGCAAGTTATAGGGCCATAAATACAAGTAGCACTTTGCTATTTCCAAACCATTTTTTTTTCAAGATTAGCGCTAGTTACATTAGAACACTAATATCTTTCAGGAATCCCTGAATATCTATTGACATGTATATATTTTTTTTTAGTAAACATCCCAAAGTATTGATCTAGGCCAATTTTGGTATATTTCATGCCACCATTTCACCGCCAAATGCGATCAAATACAAAAAATCGTTCACTTTTTCACAAATTTTTTCACAAACTTTTGGTTTCTCACTGAAATTATTTACAAACAGCTTGTGCAATTATGGCATAAATGATTGTAAATTTTTCTTTGGGATCCCCTTTGTTCAGAAATAGCAGACATATATGGCTTTGGTGTTGCTTTTTGGTAATTAGAAGGATGCTAAATGCCACTGTGCACCACACGTGTATTATGCCCAGCAGTAAAGGGGTTAATTAGGGAGCATGTAGGGAGCTTTTTGGGGTAATTTTAGCTTTAGTGTAGTGTAGTAGACAACCCCAAGTAATGATCTAGGCCCATTTTGGTATATTTCATGCCACCATTTCACCGCCAATTGCGATCAAATTAAAAAAAAAGTTAAATTTTTCACAATTTTAGGTTTCTCACTGAAATCATTTACAAACAGCTTGTGCAATTATGGCACAAATTGTTCTAAATGCTTCTCTGGGATCCCCTTTGTTCAGAAATAGCAGACATATATGGCTTTGGCGTTGCTTTTTGGTACTTAGAAGGCCGCTAAATGCCGCTGCGCATCACACGTGTATTATAGCTAGCAGTGAAGGGGTTAATTAGGAAGTTTGTAGGGAGCTTGCAGGGTTAATTTTAGCTTTAGTGTAGAGATCAGCCTCCCACCTGACACATCAGACCCCCTGATCCCTCCCAAACAGCTCCCTTCCCTCCCCCACCCCACAATTGTCCCCGCCATCTTAAGTACTGGCAGCAACTCTGCCAGTACTAAAATAAAATATATATTTAGGCTTTTTTTTTTTTTTTTTTTTTTTTTTTTAAAGCATATTTACATATGCTGCTGTGTAGGAGCCCCCCTTAGCCCCCAACCTGGCTGATCCCCCACCAAACAGCTGTCTAACCCTCCCCCTCTGCCTTAATGGCCGCCATCTTGGGTACTGGCAGCTGTCTGCCAGTACCCAGTTTATAAAAAAAACAGTTGCTTTTTTATTTTTTCCCCATTTTCTGCAGTGTAGCTCCCCTACCCACCAAAGAACAAACCCCCACCCCCTCCTAGATACCTTTTGACTGTTGTTGTTTTTTTTAATAAAACGCTTTACACTGATACTTTTCTGTAGTGTAGCGGTTCCCACCCGCTCCCGCCCCGTGCACGCGCCTGCCGCCCGGCGTGCACGCGCGCGCGCCTGTGCGCGCCCCCATCGCCCCCGCCCCCGATCCCGCCCCCCTCTACATTACCCGGCCCATCGATGGCCGCCCACCCGCCTCCCAAGTCAGCTCCCACCCACCAACGTTACCGGCCACCGATGTCCGGTGCAGAGAGGGCCACAGAGTGGCTCTCTCTGCACCGGATGGCCATTTAAGGTTATTGCAGGATGCCTCCATATCGAGGCATCACTGCAATAACCGGAAAGCAGCTGGAAGCGAGCAGGATCGCTTCCAGCTGCTTTCCACACCGAGGACGTGCAGGGTACGTTCTCAGGCATTAACTGCCTTTTTTCTGAGGACGTACCCTGCACGTCCTCGGTCGTTAAGGGGTTAAAAGGGTAATAGAATAGGAATAATTTTTATTGTTTTGGATAATTTTATTTGTTATTTTTTATAATAGTAGTTTTTTTTTTGTAATTTTAGTGTTTTTTTATTTTTTGTAGTTTTTATTTTTTTATTTTTTGTAATGTTAGGTTTTAGTGTAAGGTAGCTTAGGTTTTATTTCACAGGTAAGTTTGTATTTATTTTAACTAGGTAGTTAGTAAATAGTTAATAACTATTTAATAACTAGTCTACCTAGTTAAAATAAATACAAAATTTCCTGTGAAATAAAAATAAAACCTAAGCTAGCTACAATATAACTATTAGTTATATTGTAGCTAGATTAGGTTTTATTTCACAGGTAAGTATGTATTTAGTTTTAAATAGGTATTATTTAGTTAATAATTGTAACTTTAATTTTGCTCTATTTTAATTATGTTAAAGTTAGAGGGTGTTAGGGTTAAGGTTACGGTTAGGTTTAGGGGTTAAAATAGTTTAATTTAGGTTGTTGTGATGTGGGGGGCTGGTGGTTTAGGGGTTAATAGGTTTATTTAGTGGTAATGATGTGGGAGGCCAGAGGTTAATAACTTTATTTAGTTGCTGCGATGTCAGGGAGTGTCGGAATAGGGGTTAATAGATTTATTATAGTGTGGGCGATGTTGGGGTGCAGGGGAATATGGGTTAATAACTTTAGTATAGTGGCGGCGATATCGGGAGCGGCAGATTAGGGGTAATAGATTTATTTTGGTGGCAGCGATATCGGGAGCGGCAGATTAGGGGTAATAGATTTATTTTGGTGGCGGAGATATCGGGAGTGGCAGATTCAGGGTTAATAACTTTTTCCCCCATAGACATCAATGGGGCTGCATTACGGAGCTTTTCATTCCGCGATTGCAGTTGTTAGTTTTTTTTCTAACCCGCTCTCCCCATTGATGTTTATGGGGAAAGCATGCACAAGTATGTCAAAACAGCGATTGTATTTTGTGCGGTATGGAGCTCAACACAACCATATCGCATGCACAAGGCGGCTGTTTGAAAACTTGTAATGGCAGCGCAATGGAGTGTGAAATAACGCAACTTTTGTTGTGTTCGTTTCGCACCCCATTGCGCCCATAACTTGTAATCTACCTGAAAATTAGTTAACTTGCAGGATCAAAAATGATTGAAAGTACTGTATAAATAGGTATGCTATATTTTTGTCTATGGTTAGCTATTTATATATATCTATCTATTTGTAATGTACATGAGACTATAAAGACAGTGCACTGGGAGAAAATTCACATTTGTCATATTTTACTAGATAAATTATGATTCAATGTAGAAGCAGGTTCTGCTTAGCACAATTAAATGAAGCAGAACTATATACCGTAAGGATTATTAGTAAACCAGTGAATCTCTATCATCAGACAAGTATTTTATTTCATTAAAATTATTTTTGCAATGCGATCCAATAAATTATAATGTATAGGAGATTAGATTTTGATTAATGAAAATACATAATCATTTGTTATTCTCCAATTCTAATTCACATTACTCATAACACCAATGGACTCAGAAATATTATAATTATCTAAAGCAACAGCTAAAATATATACACACAGGAAGATGCATAAAACAGATGGATAATCAAACATCTGTAAACATGTAAAGCAGGGTATGAATCTACATCATGGCAATGTTTCTAGAGTTTATTACGCATAATTCTTTGTTTACAGATAAAGTGACACTCCAGTTGTCCTGCTTGATGATAAGAAAATGATTTCCACTATGTTGTATTGTGTATGTATTAACTTAAAATGGTCACATTTTGAGAACATAATAAAACAAAAGCAATCCTGTTTCATGTGTTCTTTTCTCTAAGAGAGATGTACAGAGATTTGGGCGTTTTAGAGTAATACAATGTAATTCTTCAAATGCTTTATTTTTTGTTCCATTTCTTTACTACTAGGCTGGTTTTTGAACAGTACAATTATTTGAAAATGCTAAGTGTATTGAGCTTGAAAATGCAAAGACTAAAATGAGAGAACAGTCAATTTAAAAGCTACAAATGCTGTTTGTGAGCATTGTGCATTAACTAGAACCAGCTGCATGGCATATATTGCTAAAGCTAGGGTGATGTTTGCAATCTAAGGAAAGCGAGTGAAATGAAATAGTGAATATTACTGTATCATAAACTCCCTTTTATGTTTGTTCATTTGAATAAGGAGTTTTGAACAATACTCAATGTTTTATACAAATATATTGTACTCTATTACACTGCTGAATATGTATTATTATTATTATTATTATTATTATTATTATTATTATTTTAATGTACCAGCATATCTACTGTGTTTATATAGGGTCTACAGCAAATAAATATGACCAGACTAAGGGGCTCAATTTTATAAAACTGCAGGCACACTCGACTACATAGACGCTCCACCACAATGTCAGAGTTTTGAGCTTTCAGTCCCTTAATCCAGGCCCAGTTTTCTGCTTATAGTCCAGAACACACCCACCGCACATGTACATAGGTGACTATGTATATGTTAACAGAGGATACCATTCTTTAGTTGACTGTGTATTTGCAAAGCATGATGCTAAGGTAACCAGTATTCACACTGCAAATTGTGTTGGACAGTTGTTGTAATGAATCTTTTGGGGTGGACTCCTCATACTGCTCTGTTATTTAAAATAAGTGTAAAGTAGGATGGTTTGCATGCTTTGTATAGATCACCTACTTTTGAGATATTGCCCACCATAGATTTAAAATGATGGCTCAAAATAATGTGGATACGATCTTCACAAAATCACATCTCTTTCCTCTTTAATATACTTTAGCACAGATTATAATACTTTATAGTCCTTGTTTTGTAGAATTCCTTTCAATTGCCTTCAAGGCACTAGATAGATGAGGATTTATAGGAAGGTTATAATTTTATAGCTAATCTTGATTATAAATAAAGCTACCTGGCGCCATCAGAGCCATTTGCAACTTTTTTAGAATGTTGTTTTATAGTAGACAGAATTCACTTAACAAAGATTATCAGTATGTTTAGTGCTACGCAGATTGAACGAGATATGGGGAGAAAATGAAATAACTGCTCATTTTAATAGAAAAATAGGAATTTCTTTTAAAACACATTTAAAATAGTCCCGAAGGAAAATACAGGGGAAATAGTTTTATTTTCCATTTACACCTTTTATGCCTCTGCAAGCAGAATCACCATATAGAGTAGTTTTATAAAAGAAATTGGGATGAGAAATTAAATAGCTGTGAGCAACATGATAGGTCACAATGACCTTCCATAAACACCTTCAAATGAGATGTGTTAGCAAGTGGATAAAGTGAGTTAATGTTCTTTTTATAGGTTTTTGCTGCTTGGACTTGCATTTTAAGTCACTCTTAGTTTTTATCATATAGCAAAGAACTCTCAAAATCATAAAATGTATCCTGAAAATGTGCACAAGACTTTGTGAAATATATTTTACATTGAACTTTTACGTTTCATATATTATGGTGCTGTTCCTTAAGCAACATTATTATTAGCTTGACCCCACATAGTCAAGTTGCCACCCACCTCAACTACAACATCCTGTAACGTCCATTATTAGGGAGGGAGGGTGGGAAATTCAGCTTCCACTGTTTAGCTCCTGTTAGAAAATGTGCCTGTCACTTCCTGTGTTGTGCCTATACTCATTTTCTTAGCCCAGCCCCCCTGTCCTCACCTTCACCCCTTGTCCTCTTCCTGTTGGGGTCATACAACCCTTCCTTCCATTTCCTCATCCAGGGTTCTGCTTGACCCCACATATTCAAGTTGCCACCCACCTCAACTACAAAACACACAACACTCTTTTGTTGGGATTCAAAGGCCGCAGCTCATTTATTAACATAGTAAATAAACATAAATAAACATAAATAACCATAACTTATTAACAACCACAGTGCTTGCCCCCAATTGTCCACTTGCAAGCCCCGCCCAACCCAAGGGAGGGGCAATCACCATTAAACCAACCCCTGTTACTGCAACAGGAAGTCCATCCACCTCATAACAGGTGTAAGCCTCTACCAAACAGGGCAAGCACCCCGCCACCTCTCACCCCCAAAGTGAGAACCGCCAACCAGAGCTAAGGCCTTCTCAATCCCCTCCTTTAAAGTGTAATTAAAGATATGTAACCCCACCTCATTGAGGTGTACCCCATCTTTCAGATAAAAGCACCTCCCTGATTCACCCTCAAATTCCACATGCCTCAAACTCACCCCTCTGCACTGTCTCACATGCCCGCTCACCATTCTATTGATCTTCCGTCTGGAAGCCTCCAATCTCCCCAAATCCCAAGCTGACCTCCACACCAACCGACTCTCAATCTCAGACCACACAATAACCACCCCCGGGAAAAGCTGGCATAGCCGGTCTATCCCCTTTTTCATGTCCTCCACCAAGTCTCTCTGCGACATGAACCCCAAGTCATTCCCTCCTACATGTATCACCAAAATTTGAGGGGTTGAAAACAATCGTGCAAACTCCACAACTTTCAAGACTAACTGGCCCCATTTCATACCCCTGATCCCCAGCCACTTTATCTCCACCTTCTCCCTGTCCAGTCCCAGCTGTAAACCATTGTCCTTCACTGCGGCAGCCTTCCTGGCCCAATGGATGTATGAATGCCCGATCACCCAGCACCTCACCGGACCTGTCAAAACAAATAGAGCCGTATCGGCTGCCGCACCCCCGACTTACACCCTCAGCCCCGGTCTAACGTACCCCCTGAACCTCTCTGATCTCCACCGCCCAATCCTTTTAATCACTCCCACATCCAATCCTAACCCTGCAGCCTCTGTCGCCGCCCCTATTCTGAAAGAATGGGACCCGAACTCCATCCCCCCAATTCCCAGCCTCTCCAAGGCCTTCCTGAACACTGCAATAAATTGGTACCTAGACAACGCTGAACCGTCCGCATGGAGGAACAGCGGCCCATTCCTTCTAGGGCGCAGACCAAGGTAATCTCTCGTCGCGGCCACAGGGCAGCACATCCCCCTATCTCTCTCAAGCTTATCAAGCAACCTTTTCCCGATTGGTCCGTCTTAGACCTCCTCAGCCACACTTCCACCTTCCTATCCCTCACAATGACCTCCCCCCCTTGGAGGCCCCCTGTATCCCTCCGATTTCGGCCCACCAACTCAGACACCCTGAAGGCCCCAAAAAATGCTAACACAAAAGCTGCTCTGAACAAACTCTTCCCCTTCCGAAAAGCACAAACCCTTCAAACAACTCACCACCCTTTCCAGTATCGCAAAAGTCACTGGTCTCCTCCCGTCCTGTCTCCTCCGTCCCCTGCATAAACCCCTCACTGCCATGCGTACCACAAAAACCTTTGTCAAGTCCTCCATTCCCACCAATTGGAACCAAAAGGCTAAAGCCGCCAACCTTTTCCGTATTTCTGAAGGCGACAGCCTCTCTTCCCCCCACCTCTTCACCCAGGTCAGCAATACTTGCAGTTGGCTACCCTCTGTTTCCCACAAGTGCCGGCCGTCCTTCAACCTCCTCCACTGTTTCCACACCCGGGCGTACACCCTCCACGTGGTCTCTTCCAAAGATCCTCGCACCAAGTCGATCACACCCTGCCCAAACTCCACAGGTCCATTGGGCAGGGCACCCCTTCCTCGTCTGCCTCTGGTGCTGCTGCAAAGAACCGGTCCCACTGGAAACGGGACAAAGCGTCGGCAATCACATTCATCTTGCCCGGAACATGGACAGCTCTGAAAGATATGTTATTTCGCAGACATTCCAGCACAAACGCTCTCAACAACCTTACCACCGGGGGGAGTTCGTCAATCTGTTAATAGCCACTACCACCCCCATATTGTCCGAATGAAAAGTAACTCTTTGTCCCTCAACACGTGTAACCACACCCTCAAAGCTACTACCAACGGAAAGAATTCCAGGAAAGTAAGGTTCTTAGTAAGACCTGTTTCCGCCCAACTGTCCGGCCACTTGTCCGCGCACCACCTGCCCTGTAAATAAGCCCCAAACCCCTGGGCCCCTGACGCATCTGTGTACAAACCTAGGGCATCGTCTGACCACCCTATTTCTTGGATAATCAGATTCCCATTGAATTCGTCCAAGAAGGTAAGCCATACCCTCAAGTCCTCCTTCATCTCTCTCGTCATCTTATGTGATGCTTTGGCTCGGACACCCCGGCCGTTGCCAAGGACAAACGCCGGCAGAAAGCCCTGCCGATTGGGATGATCGTTCAACTTCCCCAGCAACGACTGCAGCTGCCGTAACGTCACCTTTCTCGCGGACATCGCCTCCCCCAGTAGGTTCCTCAGGTCCGCCACCTTGTCCTCCGGGAGCCTGCACTCCATCCGATCCGAGTCTAACTGGATACCCAGGAAACTCAGAGACGTTACCGGACCCTCCGACTTGTCGGCCGCCACCGGTATCCCGAAATCTCGGGCCACCTCCCCGAAAACCTGCACCAAACGCTCACAAGTCCCCGAACCTGCCGCCCCTACAAACAGAAAATCGTCCAAATAATGGACAATTGAAGATATTCCCGCTTTCTGTCTGACCACCCAGTCCACAAAAGAACTGAACTTTTCGAAGTACGCACAGGAGATGGAACAGCCCATGGGAAGACACAGGTCCACAAAAAAGGAACTCTCAAAATAACACCCCAGTAGGTGGTGACACCTGGGATGCACCGGCAACAGCCTGAAGGCTGATTCCACATCCAGCAATGCCCCCTTTCTCGCCTTCCGTACCAGGGCCACCGCCCTGTCAAAAGACGCGTAGTTCACTGACACCAATTCCGGATCAATTCCATCATTGACTGATAATCCTTTCGGGTGAGAAAGGTGATGGATCATCCGGAACTGCCCCACCCCCTTTTTTGGTACCACCCCCAGCGGAGAAATCCGTAAACCCTTCAAAGGTGGGCTCTCAAACGGCCCCGCCATCCTGCCCAGGGCCACCTCCTTGTACAATTTTTCCCTCACCACCTGTGGAAACTCCCTTGCCGACTTTAAGTTACTCCCAAACCTCCCTATCTCCTGGTCCTTGAACGGGATAATAAAGCCTGAACTAAACCCCGTTAATAGTAGTTCGGCGTCCGCCGAACACCCCCGTCAATTGGCGTACTCCTTTAGCCATGGGACCATCCTTCCTACCATCACTGGGGTCCGTGCCCGTACTACCCACCTCGCTGGGCTTTCCTCCCTGCCTTGCTTTCTTGAAGCACTTGGCGAAAGAATGGATACCTCCACACCCTGAACATTCGTGCTTGTATTTGCACGACGCCCCAAAACGACATTATCCCTTATTGAACTGGAAGCAGAGGCCCTTCCGGATAACCGCCGATGTGCTACCTGATCCACCCCCACTACCGCTTCCTTGACCTGCTGACCGAAAGGACTGCCCTCCTCTAAGGGGGGTCATAATCTCTAACCAGATACCCATGTCCCTATCATCCCATCGCATCTCAGGTCTCACCGCCATTCTCTGCCTAAAACGTTCGTCGTACCGCCACCAAGCCATCCCACCATACGTCCGATACGCGTTCGCAATCTCGTCGTAGTAGCAAAACAACGACGACCCATGTTCTGGAAATTTCTCCCCCATCACGCTAGCTAGGATACAGAAAGCCCTCGACCAATTGCCAAAAGTTTTGGGTAGTTTCCTCCATCTCTTCTTCCTCTCTCTCTCTTTCTCCTTATTGTCCTCTTTTACCTCCAGCACCTGATCCAACGGTGTATCCCCAACGGCCCCACAGAACACAGACACGGCCTCCTCAGTGCGTCCTCCGGAACCTTCAGTGTTTCACCCCCACTGACCCCTGTAGGCACAGCCGCTGCCGTACTCCCTCCTGCCTGCGCTCCTGTTACCTGACTCTCTCCTCCGGGCTGTACCCACGCCGTCGCTGGCGACCCCACCCCTCCTGTTTTTTCCAAGGTTGCGATTAGTCCCTTCAAACCTGCCAGCAACACCTCTCTCTCCCCAGCCACTCCATCAGTCACCCTGCTTGGCTGCACAGCCGACTCACCTGCTGCCCGAGCCGTCACTGCCGGTACGTCACTCCTTCCCCCGCTGGCGTCAGCCCCCCCCCATCCCCGCCTTCCCGGTATGGGCATCCGCCCCCCCCTTCCTCCTCCGGTCACACCCTCTTCTGAAGCGCCGGCCCCCTCAGCCATGCCCGCCTTACCTGTATTCTGCTCTACTGTCCTGCCGCTCCTCCGCCTGCCTTTCTCAGCTCCTGGGGCCGGTTGCGACCGCCGGGCCGTGACGTCATCCGGCACCGCTGCTCCACGACCCAGGCCCTCTCTGGCCGTCGCACCGGGTCCTGTTTCCCGCCGCTCCGCTTCCTGGCATCCTCCAGCCGATCTTCCTCTCCTCTTCTGCACCTGAGGCCCCGGCTGCGACCACCGGGCCGTGCTCCTCCTCGTCTCCGCCTCCTGAGGCCTCAAGCCCGGCCTGGGCCTGGCCGTGGATACCGCTCCTGCTCCCGGCTGTTCTCCATTCTGCTCACCCGCCTGGGGCCTGCCACTCGCCTTCCCCCTCCTGCCGGTGCCCATCGCAGGGCTCAGTCTCTCTAGAGGCCTAGACCTCCTGGTAGGCCGTACACTGCTCCTGGAAGCTGCTTCCCTGGACCCAGGAATATCCACTCCTCTGGTGCCTGCTTCGCCTGTTGCTGCTGCTGCCAGCATCTCTCTTATCCACTCAGCGCCCTTCTCCTTGGCTACAGCCATCAGGTTAGACAACAGAGCCTCCATACTGGTAAGCAAAGCCAAATTCAATTTTAAAATTCAGCTTCCACCGTTTAGCTCCTGTTAGAAAATGTGCCTGTCACTTCCTGTGTTGTGCCTATACTCATTTTCTTAGCCCAGCCCCCCTGTCCTCACCTTCACCCCTTGTCCTCTTCCTGTTGGGGTCATACAACCCTTCCTTCCAATTCCTCATCCAGGGTTCTGCTTTACTGCAACATATGCATTGCTATAGAGGGCAATAGCAATACATTTTTAATCAAAATCTGAACAAAAGGAGAAAATCACCATTCCCCTTTAGTGAGTATTCTTAGTTAAAGTGAAAGTAAAGTTTTAACCTGTGCAACACATCTATGTAATCTTTATGAGTAATATTTATGTATCACTGTTTTTTTTTTTTGTTTTTTTTTTTTCAAATTTGAGTTTATATTTTAATGCTTTATTTCCCTACCATTATCGTTGTCGCTCCTCCCACCCTCTTCTTCCTGTATTTTTTAGACATTACGTATAGAGTGGTCACACCATACCTGCAATGTTTGCGCATGCGCGATTCGCCGATCAGGATTACAATGTGCGTGCAATTTTATTCATGGCCAATCTTCAACGCGCATCGGATATAATCTTGTTTAGGAAATATTTTGCGCATGCGCACTTGATTGCATCGTTGTATGACGTAGCTTCACAGCCGCCGATTGGCCAGAAAGTCAATTGGAGGAGAAAAAAAACGTGACCAGGAAGTGCAGTATGTTTGAAAAAATGGGTTGAGTTGAAAATAGGAAAATTAGTACTTTATTTGTGGTGAAATAGGTATTTATATATTGCTTGGACAAAATTGATGAAAGAAACTCATATTATTTTGGTATTGCCTAGGTAAATGTGCATAGCTGACCACCAAACTTTACTTTTACTTTAATACACATTTATATGAAAACGATATGTTATTTTATTTGTTAAAAAATAAACATGTCTATATTGTTACATAGTGCAAATTGATTATTCATAAGAGACATGTGTTATTGTTTTTTTATGTCACTGCCTGTATCTTGGGACATGAAACTCAAAAATTTCTGATTTAGGCAGAACATACAATTTCAAACAACTTTCCAGTTTACACATGTTTAAATGTGTTTAATTCTCTTGGTATCTTTTGTTGAAGGAACAGCAATGCACTACTGCTTTTTAACAGAACACATGGGTAAGCCAATGACACTCTGTGTGTGTGTGTGTGTGTGTGTGTGTGTGTGTGTGTGTATATATATATTCTTCAGCAAAAACAGGAACCAGACAGGATTTCTTCAAAAACAGGGGTCAAATTTATTGACGTTTCGGGGAGTAAACCACTGAGGAAGGGGAGGTTTACTCCCCGAAACGTCAATAAATTTGACCCCTGTTTTTGAAGAAATTCTGTCTGGTTCCTGTTTATGCTGAAGATGGTTTATTTCACAGAACTTTCAAGTGGTTGTCTCATGGAGGGCAGATTCACATAGTGTGGCATATATATATATATATATATATATATATATATATATATATATATATATATATATATATATATATATATATATATATATAATAGAAGTAAATTGGATAGTTGTTTAAAATTGTATGCTCATTGTATGATCACTGTACTTTAAGGGCGGAACCTTCTCCCATTTTCAGCATATTTGAGTTTATAGGGCCAGAGGCTTTTCTTTGTGCCAAACTGCTATATAGAGCATTGCGTCTCTTGATAAATACATGTTTATTTTATATTGTTGTATATATTATTATTATTATTATTATTATTATTATTCCAGAGAAAAATAAATTATATCTTGTTTTTATCTACTGGAAAGGTGTCATTTCATATAAGTTAGTAAATTCTAAGAAAACAAGAAATATATGATTGTACAGCTCAACTATTAAATTAATGATGATCACATCAAGGTAAATTCCAATATACGTTATATTGTTTGATATTACATGGCTTCAAAGCCAGAAAATCAAATAAAGTATACTAAGATTTACTTTGGTATATCATCATTAATCCATATTTATTTTCTCTTTTATTGATATAAAATCATTGGTAATCATTTCCCGGTTGGGCAAAGCTGTTTTTGTTCTTTTAATACCATAAGGTTTGTTCATATCTCACAGATCTTAAAACTAAAAATCAATTGAGTTTTTGTAACATTCAGTTAGGTTTCCAAGTCTATCAGTTCTGATCACTTGAGCTATCTGAGACAAAATGATTACATCTTGCAGAACAAGGTAATAGTATAGAACTGCACTTGACATGAAACAACTGGGCTACTTTAGTTCTGCCAGGTCTCATTCAGAGTTGATAATATATGTTCTTCCCTATGTGCACTATTGTCCATCAGTTTATCCTATGAGTCTTTCTAGGAAAAAAGCCAAAAATGCAAGAACAGAATATGCAATTGTCAAAGAATATTGGCAATGTTTATATGGTTTAGCAATAACCCAAGCCTTACAATTCCCACCCTTCAGTTGTTGCAGCATCCTTGCATGAAAAAAATGTGTATGTATGTACATCTATCTATCTATCTATCTATCTATCTATCTATCTATCTATCTATCTATCTATTTATCTATCTATCTATTTATCTATCTATCATTATTAGCTATTTATTAGGATTTTTTTTTGTTTTAAGCATCTGCCTAGAGTGCATCTTATCCATGAGGTTTCAAGAAATGAAGGCGCATGGACTATTCTTCCTGTCATTCCACAGTAAGTATTTCATTACGTATTTTATTTGAATCATTTAATAAATTTAGCTGATGTGTATGAAGCGGAAACAGTGTTAAGCAAGCATTGTCATTGAATATTCAATAGCAGTTTAAGAGTTATGAGTAATAAGTATTCATCTCTATAAATCTAATTCCTTTTACATCCTAACTAGTACATTTAGGGCCAGATTACGAGTGGAGCGCTATTTGGCGCGTTTGCTCGGGTGCTAACTGCGCTTGAAGTAAACTTTTTGCATGCATCTGGTTGCGCTTGTTGTACAAGTTAAAAGTAAAAAGTTATTGCTTGCGAGCTAACCCAATGCACGCAAAAAGCTGAAGTTAGAATATCACGAGCGATAAACGTTTCCCCCATAGGAGTCAAAAGAGAAAAAAAGTGGAAAAAACCTGAATGCATATTCTCAAATGCACTAACCTGATATAAATATTTCACATTCCAATGTTCTTCACATAGCAGAATATGTTCTATTTATTCATAAATACATATTTCTTCTTATATTGAATGAATATATATTTATACCTATATATCAATATGATTATATATATGTATGTATATATATATATATATATATATATATATACATACATATATATATATATATATATATATATATACAGATTTTTATAGGAATATGTATTTAAAAATGCATTGGAATGTGAAATATTTAAAGTAAATATATAGTGATGTCGTGAGCCTAAAAATTTTGGTCGGCGAACGCGAACATCCTCAAAAGTTGGCGAACCGCCATAGACTTCAATAGGCAGGCAAATTTTAAAACCCACAGGGACTCTTTCAGGCCACAATAGTGATGGAAAAGTTGTTTCAAGGGGACTAACACCTGGACTGTGGCATGCCGGAGGGGGGTCCATGGCAAAACTCCCATGGAAAATTACATAGTTGATGCAGAGTCTGGTTTTAATCCATAAAGGGCATAAATCACCTAACATTCCTAAATTGTTTGGAATAACGTGCTTTAAAACATCAGGTATGATGTTGTATCGATCAGGTAGTGTACGGGTTACGCCCGCTTCACAGTGCGCAGTGTAGATGATATACCTGCCCTGACCATGCTTTGCAGACCAGGTATCAGTGGTCAGATGGACCCTTGCCCCAACACTGTGTGCCAGACATGCCATTATAGCAGACTTATATGACTTTGGCGGTAGTTAGAAGGCTGCTAAATGCCACTGCACACCACACGTGTTTTATGCCCAGCAGTGAAGGGGTTAAAGGGCCATAATACCCAAATGTTTAAACACTTGAAAATGATGCAGTATAGCTGGAAAAAGCTGACTAGAAAATATCACCTGAACATCTCTATGTAAAAAAGAAAGATATTTTACCTCAAAAGTTCCTCAGTAGCCACCTCCCATTGTAAAGGATGTAAGGGATGAGCATCGTGCACTCTCATCTTATTTCACCAATCAGGTAAAGGAAGTTTACAATGAAATCTCATGAGAGTCATGTCAAATCTCATGAGATCACAGTAAAAGTTCATGACCTCAGCATTGCTGATGCTGATTGGCTGCTGTTCATTTCTTCATTTTTTTTAATTTTTTTACCTGCAGCTGGGAGCAGTTGAGTATAACTTTTTACACAGAACTTACTCTGCTGAGCTGAGGAGATTGTGAGGTAAAATATCTTCCTTTTTTACATAGAGATGCTCAGGTGATATTTTCCTGTCAGCTTTTTACAGTTATACTGCATCAGTTTCAAGTGATTTAGCATATGAGTATTATTTCCCTTTAATTAGGGAGCATGTAGGCAGCTTGTAGAGTTAATTTTAGCTTAAGTGTTGTGTAGTAGACAACCCAAAGTATTGATCTAGGCCCATTTTGGTATATTTCATGCCACCATTTCACCGCCAAATGCGATCAAATAAAAAAAATTCTTCACTTTTCACAAACTTTAGGTTTCTCACAGAAATTATTTACAAACAACTTATTCAATTATGGCATAAATGGTTGTAAATGCTTCTCTGGGATCCCCTTTGTTCAGAAATAGCAGACTTATATGGCTTTGGCGTTGCTTTTTGGTAATTAGAAGGCTGCTAAATGCCACTGCGCACCACACATGTTTTATGCCCAGCAGTGAAGGGCTTAATTAGGGAGCATGTAGGCAGCTTGTAGAGTTAATTTTAGCTTAAAGGGATACTAAACCCATTTTTTTTCTTTCATGATTCAGATAGAGCATAAGATTTTAAGCACCTTTTATCTATTATCAATTTTCTTTGTTCTCATGCTATCTTGATTTGAAAAAGCAGTACTGTAAGCTTTAGAGCCAGACCATTTTTTTTTCAGCACCTGGGTAGCACTTGCTGATTTGTGGCTAAATGTAGCAAACCAATCATCAGCTCTACCAAGGTGCTGAACTAAAAAATGGGCTGGCCCCTAACCTTTTATTACTGCTTTTTCAAATCAAGATAACATGAGAACAAAGAAAAATTGATAATAGGAGTAAATTAGAAAGTTGCTTAAAATTGCATGCTCTATCTGAATCATGAAAGACAAAATGTGGGGTTAGTATCCCTTTAAGTGTAGTGTAGTAGACAACCCAAAGTATTGATCTAGGCCCATTTTGGTATATTTAATGCCACCATTTCACCGCCAAATGCGATCAAATTTAAAAAAAACTTAAATTTTTTCGCAATTTTAGGTTCTCACTGAAATTATTTACAAACAGCTTGTGCAATTATGGCACAAATGGTTGTAAATGCTTCTATGGGATCCCCTTTGTTCAGAAATAGCAGACATATATGACTTTGGCGTTGCTTTCTGGTAATTAGAAGGCCGCTAAATGCTGCTGCGCATCACACGTGTATTATGGCTAGCAGTGAAGTGGTTAATTAGGTAGTTTGTAGGGAGCTTGCAGGGTTAATTTTAGCTTTAGTGTAGAGATCAGCCTCCCACCTGACACATCAGACCCCCTGATCCCTCCCAAACAGCACCCTTCCCTCCCCCACCCCACAATTGACCCCACCATCTTAAGTACTGGCAGAAAGTCTGCCAGTACTAAAATAAAAAAAAAATAATGTTTTTTTTTTAGCATATTTACATATGCTGTGGTGTAGCATCCCCCCTTAGCCCCCAACCTTCATGATCCCCCCCAAAACAGCTCTCTAACCCTCCCCATCTGCCTTATTGGCGGCCATCTTGGGTACTGGCAGCTGTCTGCTATTATTTCACAGTCAAAAAAGTGTTGTTTTTTTTTAAATGTACTGTTACACCAGATATGAGTGGTGGCACTGGGCAAGTGGGCACAGTATACGCTGTGAGCCTGACACACACGCTGGCAGGCAGGCAACTGCAATTAGATTACACAGGAAAAAAAAAAAGCAGACTGATGTTCTAGCCCTAAAAAGGGCTTTTTGGGGTGCTGTCCTTACAGCAGAGATCAGATGAGTCCTTCAGGACTGTAGTGGACACTGAATACACTAGCCTAGCTATTGATTTCCCTATTAAATCAGCAGCAGCTACACTGTCCCTCCTCTCTCTAAGAATGCAGCTTCCAAATGAATCTAAAATGGATGCTGTCCAGGAGGTGGGAGGGTCTGGGAGGGAGGGTCTGCTGCTGATTGGCTGTAATGTGTCTTCTGACTGTGAGGTACAGGGTCAAAGTTTACTCAATGATGACGAATAGGGGGCAGAACGAACATTGCATATGTTCGCCCGCCGCTGCGAATGCGAACATGCTATGTTCGCCGGGAACTATTCGCCGGCGAACTATTCGCGACATCACTATAAATATATAGTTCAAAGATTTATTAATAATGAATATTGTGTAAATATGCTTTTACATGTTTTCATGGACTGCAAAGGGCTCCAATGCGTGTGTGTGTGTATGTATATATTTATATATATCCAGTGGTAGTCAACAATTTGCATAGCTCACAGATGACTCCAACTCGTGTTTCTTCATTCAACAAGAACATTTATTTACATTTTCAACATTTCGGCCCCTGCTTGGGCCTTTGTCAAGATAACAAAACACAAATCTGTGAGCTATGACCCACCCACATACCAGGTGCAATATAGGTGAAAGTTTTCTCAAAAACATCCCATCTCTGCCACCTAGTGGAGACTCTACAGGATGCAACAAACTTTTTTCTCAATTTAGAGGAACTTCCCAAAGTGTCTTCCTTCATTTGTTCTTACTGAAAGAGATGTAGAGTTATGAGAAATAAACACATAGCATGTTATACAAATCTTAAACCTAATAATATTTACATTTATTTTAATAAGAAAACAAAAAAAAACCAGAAATGTTTTTTTATACAAAAACATTTATCTTATACATGACTATGTAGATGTTAAAATAGCTGAATACTGGGAGAAAGAGCTCAAATGTTATGTTATCTTACAGAAAACAAGATAGTGACCGGTATGTATTTAAACACCTAGGGTTTACGGTGTCAAGCTCCAATATCCACCTCGCCTCCCTCTGTAATAAGATCTTCTTTCTATTACCTCTTCTTTTTGGCAATGGGACATGATCTATAGGGCAGCATCTTAGGCTCGAAACAGGGTGCCCACGGTCAAGAAAATGTTTCGAGGGAGATTATCAGTGGTTTTGTATGTCTTCCATTTTCTAATCATTGCTCCCACAGTTGATTTCTTCACACCAAGCTGCTTGCCTATTGCAGATTCTGTCTTCCCAGCCTGGTGCAGGTCTACAATTTTGTTTCTGGTGTCCTTCGACAGCTCTTTGGTCTTCAACATAGTGGAGTTTGGAGTGTGACTGTTTGAGGTTGTGGACAGTTGTCTTTTATACTGATAACAAGTTCAAACAGGTGCCATTAATACGGGTAATGAATGGAGGACAGAGGAGCCTCTTAAAGAAGAAGATACAGGTCTGTGAGAGCCAGAAATCTTGCTTGTTTGTAGGTGACAAAATACTTATATTCCACCATAATATGCAAATAAATTCTTTCCAAATCAGACAATGTGATTGTCTGGATTTGTTTCCACATTTTGTCTCTCATAGTTGAGGTATACCTATGATCAAAATTACAGGCCTCTCTCATCTTCTTAAGTGGGAGAACTTGCACAATTGGTGGCTGACTAAATACTTTTTTGCCCCACTGTGTGTGTATATATTAGAGCATATGTATGTATCTTTAAGAAATCCTCTATTTAAACAGAGAGGAGTCTGGGTATCCTGTAAGCAGTGAACAAGTGCTACCTTAGCACGAAACATGTCTGCAGCAGGAACCCAGCAGTCCTTATTCACTGTATATTAATTGTTTAAAGCTGTGTCAGTTTGGACTAAGCTTTAGTCTGTTTTTACTATATCAATCAATAAAGCCTTCTTTTTACATTATTCTCTGGGAAGTGCCTGAGGTACCCTTTGTACTTTTTGCATACCTGTATTGCGAGACGAGCAGTACCTACTCAGCAAGCATATCCAGGAGAGTTGATGACGTCACCCCCCCCACTGGAGCTCCGAAAGTGCCGTGAGAACGTGCAGCGTGTATGGTGAGTGTGATAGAGCGCGACGCTGCAATTGTTGTGGAGTATATATATATATATATATATATATATATATATATATGTATATGTGTGTGTGTATATATATATATATATATATATATATATATATATATGTGTGTGTATATATGTGTTTGTGTATATATATACAGGTGGCCCTCGTTTTACAACGGTTCAATTTACACCGTTTCAGAATAACAACCTTTTTTTCCAGTCATGTGACTGCTATTGAAAAGCATTGAGAAGCAGTGCATTTATTAAAATAGCCAGTAGGTGGAGCTGTCCGCTTGTGTTGCAGCAAAGCCAAGCAAGCTGAAATTAATCAGTTCAACCAGACCTGAGCTATTGAGCAGATTTCAAAGGAACAAGATCTTCCTATCTATAAATCAGTCCAGATTGGAATGCATAGAAAGAACAGTTTGCAGAAAAATCTTTTTGTTCATTTAACTTAGTTTAATTATATATTCTGTGTTGTGTGATTATTTTATTAGGTTTATAATGCTGTTTAGCATTTAAAGTATTCATTTCAAAGCTTTAAAAATAATGTATTAGGTGTTACTTATGACAATTTTGAAAGGGGCCTGGAAACTATCTCCCTCACTTCCCATTGACTTACATTATAAACTGGGTTTCAATTTACAACGGTTTCAATTTGACAGCCGATGACGTAGTGTTCTGCGCACGGCTGCTGACTTCCGGTACGCCACCGGCGGGACTGCACTTGGGAGCGGGTTTGTTTGCTTTAAAGGGTGAGTTACTGTATGTACCTGTAATTGTTGTCTGAAGACGGGGGCAACCCCGAAACGTCACAGATTAAAAGTGTTTTTTGCTTAATAAGACCCGGTGAGTGCTTTTCTCTTTTGGATGCTTATATATATATACAAACATACATCTGTTTAGGCATGTGGGCACTATGTTAAAGCCCTTTTGCATCCCTTTTTTTCTAACACCTGAGATCTCATATATTTGAGTCTTTATACCTTTTTTTGTGCAAAGACTCGCAGTTCCTGAAGTCCGGACATCCATCTTCATCCAGGCGGTGACATCTACATCCATCACGGGGGCATCTGCTATCTTTTTCTTTGGAGGCGCGGAGCATTGTCGGATTAGGGGTTAAGAGGTTTATTTAATAGTCGCAGAAAGAAAATTATTAACCTGTTAAAACACAAACAATAATAAATCAAACAAAAAAAAATGTGTTTGTGCAAAAAAGATATGTTCAAAAAAGTTAATTGGAGACTAAATCCCAACTCTAAATGTGCATAAGTGATCCCAGTGGAAATGAATGCTGCAATCGAACTCCAAGGGTTAACCTTAAATAAAACAGATCAATGCTGCCAATGGTTCACTGGGATCACTTATGCACATTTGGAGTTGGGATTTAGTCTCCAATTGACTTTTTTTGGACATATCCTTTTTGCACTAACACATTGCAACTATTAACTAAAACTAAAAACAATGTGGGGGGCCAGCGTGATAGGGGTTAATAGGTTTATTTAGTGTCGTGCGGATGATTAGGGGTTAATAATTGTATTTAGTGTCGGGGAATGGCAGATTAGGGGTTAATAACTTTTTAGTGTTGGCGATGTCGGGGGGGGCGGCGGACTAGGGGTATTTAGACTAGGGGTTTATGTTAGGGTGTTAACGTAATTTTCTTTTCCCCATAGACATCAATGCGGTTGTTAGTTTTTTTTCTAAAACTCTCTCCCCATTGATGTCTATGAGGAAAGCGCGCACGAGCACGTAAAGTCAGGCCTTGGCTTTTGTGCGGTATGGGGGACAAGAGAAGGTTTTTCAGTAACTCGTATTGGCAGCGCTATGGAAAGTGCGATAACGCTCTTTTTTGTGTTAAATTATGCACCTGGTATAGCGCAAAACTTGTAATCTTACTGGTTGTCTGTAAATCTGTAATTTTACTTTAAATCTTTATTCATTTTGTATGTTCTAGTTTCAAATAGTGTCCTGTACCCTATTTAACTTTACTCTTCATCATTTTAACAGTGAGTCCTGTGTTTTGAAGTTAAAGTATAAAGATGTTTTGGTCCCAGCTTGATAGTTCATCCCAATGCTGACTGCTGAGAGCCATTGTAATCAAAAATATTCTTTAATGCATATGGAATGTTTGATTTTGTTCTTTTTTTTTTTTTTTTTGCTTCGTGTCCTTCTTTACTGATGTTGAAGGACACATCTCTGCAAATATGACAAGAAAACACAGAATTTTCTTTTTTTTCAGGTCAGAAGCACTATATAGCCATCTAGCTGAGGAAGGAGTAGATATGCACACAGTCAGTCGAGGACAGACTCACACACCTCACACACACACACTTACTCCTCACGCATACTCAACACTCACCTCACACATACAAATACTGTTCACATGCGCACACACACATCACACACATACACTTCTCTCATACACACCTTACAAACACTGCTCTCACACACAAATACACTACTTACACACACACCACAAACAGTGCTCACACACCACAAACAGTGCTCACACACATCTCACACACTCTTCATATAATACAAACACTGCACACATACACTCCTCACAGACACAAACACTGCACCCACACACACCACACACACATACAAACACTGATCTGACACACTCAGACACTACTCACACACACACCACAAACACCGCTCACATTCACCTCACACACTCCTCACATACAGCAAACAATGCGCACACACACTCCTTCCATACTACAAACAGTGCGCACGCACACACCTCACACATACAAACTGCACTCACACATGTACACAAACACTGATCTCACACACACCTCACACATACAAACACTGTTCACATGCACACACACATCATGCACACAAACACTGCTCTTCCACACACCTCACACATAAAAACAATGTTCACATACACACACACATCATGCACACAAATACTGTTCACTCACATTTTTATGAACAGATTGCTTCAAACTCATAAATGAGCAGATTATAAATAAGAAAAGTATATAATCTGTTGTATCAGCACTTGGCAAGCAGTAACTTTGTCATGTGTACTTATCCCTCAGTGGACTGACACGATGAACAAGTGTGGTATGTTGTTCAGCTGCAGTGATATGATAAAATAGGATATGCTGTGAGGTGGGCCATTCCATATGGAATCTACCAATGAAAAGGCATTTTCCAACCTCACATTCTTTGAGTTGTTTTTTTTTTTTTTATATTTTGGCATACTGAAAGGGTCAACTGTTGTATGAACCTGTGCAAAATTACAGGTCAATATATTATGTATTTACAAAGTTATAGGGGTGCAACATTTGTGATTTTAATTTTAATTAAACGTACTAATGTCTGCTTCATTTGCATATATAGTAACGGTAATTAAGTCTTTATATCTCTTTGATTCATTTCAAGGTGCAGTATAGCAATCTTCATCCTTCAAAGATCACAACAGAACTTAAATTTGTGATGTGACATGCAAGTCTGAACATGTTTAAACTTGTCTGGAGTAAGGAAATTACTGTAAATGGAAATTTCTGTTTTACTTAATCTAACATATTTTCTTATCCCATTGGCATTCCATCTTTAAATTTGGTACAGTTATGGGGGATTTACAGACGGCAGCCATCTTACTGGTCGCACTGAGCTTCAGCTCATGAGACCTTCACCACTTTTTATTTAATTTAGGCTAAACACTTGATATTAGGTTATATAATTAGGTGGAGAGGCTTAACTGAAGACGCTCTGATCCAAGAAATAGGTTTTCGTATCGAAGTGTGGCAACCCAGCTCTCAATACCGGACTTTTCCTTTTGAGGCCTTCCCCTATTTCTGAAGCCTCTTCTGTCCTCACAAATCGCCACATCACTGTTGTGCCGCTCGTTTATACCCACCAAGGGTCAAACAGCTAAATTGAGCTAATATATGTATGCGGACGTTCCAACTACCTAGCCTAAACAGATCGAACACACGCAAAAGCAGGCTCTTGGACCGAAAAGGTAATATTAAGGAATGATGGAGCCCAGTAATGCTATTGTGGTTACCGATTTAACGGCTATATTAGATGACCATTTTCAGTGCCTAATGCAACTAATCAAGCTTGAATGGAAAGGTGCATGCAGCTTGGCACATCAGGGAAAGCAAAAGCCACAACCAGACCATGTACAGCCAAGGACTGCAGCCATGCGAGACCCTCAGACCACAGCTGATACCCTTCCAACACAGAGTATGATGGGGGAGAAAAAGGAACAAGCTTACTATCAATCTGACCCAGATATGGACCATCAGGACATTGGAGAGAGTATCAGAATATCTCCTGATAACAGAGTGGAGGCATCGACCCTTGCCGAGCAGCAACTGATCCTGGTAGGAGTGATGTCTATCCCTGCAGCAATCGAGGCTGATACCGGAGCCGCTGTGCCAGACGATGGTGTGAATTGCTGTGTGGTCGGAGCTGCAGGGTTTCAGCTGCGAGAAGCGGAACTGAAGAGAGGCGAGCTTGGACCTCCTAGAACCGAGAAATATGGGGAGGTTGTTGCCAGAGATAGCAATATGCTGCTGGTAACAGATACCTACATGTCTCAGTTAGCAGCCTCTGCTCATACATTGCGATGTAGGTCTACTTTCCAGACAGTCGCTCAACATACACTGCGGAACCGTCTCTCAGTTTCTGAAATATTACAGGGACCTTCATTTTCTGATTATGATATGGGGAAATGTAACTCTGGAGCGGGTATGATTGTTTTATCTTTATGCCCATTTGTTTTGTGCAGTCCAAAAGTGGGCCACTGTGTCATTTAGGAGGTTTTCAGAATATTAGGCATTCCATTCACAGACAAAGTCTCTAGATTCTCCTTCAGAAATATACTGTTTTCCTACAGAATGATGCCATATGATGCTTGTATATCATCATCATTGTGTAATATTTTATATTCCATGTATGCCTTATTTTGAACCTCAATAATAAATATAAAAAAAATATAAAATAAAAAAATTGGTACAGTTAAAGGGACATGAAACCCAACATTTTTCTTCCATGTTTCAGATAGAAAATTTGAAACAACTTTACAATTTACTATATAATCAAATTTGCTTCATTCTCTTGATATTATTTGTTTAAGAAACATTAATGCACCACTCGAAGCTGGCTCAAAGCAATGGGTGAGACAATAACATGTGAGCCTACCTAGGTATCCTTTTCAATACACGATACCAAGAGAACAAAACAAATGAGATAATAGAAGTAAATCGGAACATTGTTTAAAATTGCATGCTCTATCTTAATCACAAAAGAAAAAAAAAATAGGTTTCATAATCCTTTAATGAGTAATAATATATGTACAAAATATTTTTTTCAAATACAAAGGTCAAACAAAATATATTTTTGAGAAAATGGCCGACAAAATATTAGTTTCACTTTTATAGTATGCCTTCTGTCCTCTGGTTGTGGTGCCCACTGTCTAAGCTGACATTTTGGGACCACAACGTGCTTATCTGAGCTCGATGTAGGTACTATGTCAACACAGTATGCTGGGCAAAGTGCTGTGTGATATAGTACATATATCCATATGGCCCAACGGGTTAAGCTACTTAGCCTCATTAGCTAATGTAACGTAAAACACATTGCAAACCACCTTTATTTTTGTACACTGTGAAGATATTAAAATACTAAGAACACATTTCTGTCACACAGACTATTTTTTTATTGGAATATGTATACGCTGAAGTCACTACATAATGAGTTTTAAAATATTTTAGTATTGAGTAACTTACAAGTTCTGAACATTCATTTATCAGACACGTGTGTTCTGTTACTTATTTTCTGTGAATTTAGTGACAAAGCTGACTTGAAAGGTTAATTAAATGAGTAACTGTATTTAATTACAAAAAAAGTGTGTGAGAGAGGAATAGACAAGTAAAATGTAACATTTATTTTTGCAAATGATGTATTTATAAAGCAAAAAGTTCAAATCAGGATCATAGGATTAATAGTACTTTACTGAGAGCAATAAATAATGTACAAGATTTAGGAATTGCTATTTCAGATGATTTAAATTGACAGCGTACTTAGACATTTTTAATCATACAAATGAAAGAGCAACATTTAAAGATATTGAGAATATTGTGTACTTTATACTAATGCTCATTGGCTGATAGGAGAAACTCCCATAGCACTCTTGGTGAAGGTAAGTCTTAATCAAAATGTGCAATAGGTAAAATAACAAACAAATGATTGTGATCACAAGATGGTAGGGGATTTAGGATTAAATTACAGAAGAGTGGTTGATGTTTGGAAATGGCAATGACAGGTACCTACTCTAATTTCATTTTAAAAAGACATATATAAGTTTTCCATGAGCATTATATTGCAAAGTCTCAAAAAAAATTTTTAATCTTTCGAGGCATCCACTGGGGATAGTTCAGTGTTCAAAAAAAATGCAACACATTGAGAGGATCTCACATTTAAACTGTATTGAAATTTCAGGCAGCTTCAATTCAATCCATACAGTGATGATATAAACATGTCTGAAGTTAAACATGAAATAAAGGTGCCACATAGCACAATCCAAAAATGTCAAACAAAATGGTGGAAACTCACAATAGTTTTGACACTATGAACAATACTGCTAAAAGTGCAGACTGACACTCCCAGCAGTTACCTCCCTGAGGCACCAGATAATGCCCCCTTCTCATGCTCTACACTGAGTGCACATCAGGAGCTGTACTATTGTAGCCTTCTTGTAATAAAATATATTAATTATAGATATAATCTCCCCTGTACAAACGAGTTAGGGACATGCAGCAGCGTTAATCTTGTGAAATATGAAGAGTGCACTTCTAATTCTCAGAAGTAGAAAACCCACTTTTTTTCAAACCTTGCAAATCAAATAAAAGTGGACAGAAAACTGTGATTTATCAAGTTTATCATAACAAAAGAAAAAAAATTCCACTGTAGATAATAATGTCAAGCTGTTTATATGGCAAACGATTGCCAACTAAAAGCAAAAAAGATTGTAAGGCTTAAATGATATATATTATAGAATAAAACTTGTCACTGTGTTTGTGTTTAAAAAAAATGTTTTGTAAAGTGATTAGGTTTTTGAATTGCTTACGTTCTCTGTAATCTTTGCTTTAAAATTCAGTAAATCTCTTTATTTTATAAGTCTGTGGGTGAACTCCACATGCCTATGTGTCTAAGTTCCTTTTTGCTTTGTAAACTGCCGTTAGAGATAGAGGGATTGAGTTTGAGACAAGAAAATATGAGATAGACAGAAGCAAGCTCCCACAGAGACTGAGAAATATACTGTATGTACTGAGGAGAAAGAGGGATAAAAACAGCAGAATTTGTTATTCACATCCTCCGATTTATAAACAGTCTGTAAGTTAACCCCTTAAGGGCAAGGCCATTTTTTTCAATTTCTTACCCTTAAGGACCAGGGCTATTTTTACATTTCTGCGGTGTTTGTGTTTAGCTGTAATTTTCCTCTTACTCATTTACTGTACCCAAACATATTTTATACCATTGTCCTCGCCATTAAATGGACTTTCTAAAGATACCATTATTTAATCATATAATTTAATATAAATGTTTTTTTATAAAATATGATAAAAAAATTGAAAAAAAACACACTTTTTCTAAATTTGACCCCCAAAATCTGTTACACATCTACAACCACCAAAAAATAACCATGCTAAATAGTTTCTAAATTTTGTCCTGAGTTTAGAAATTCCCAATTTATTTATATGTTCTTTGCTTTTTTTGCAAGTTATAGGGCAATAAGTACAAGTAGCACTTTGCTATTTCCAAACCATTTTTTTTCTCAAAATTTGCATAAATT